>NW_017280255.1:0-469 GCF_001594065.2 Cyphomyrmex costatus | reverse complement strand
ATACGGGTATCACTTGTGATTGGTCCGCCATGTTTTAGCTATTCCCTCCAGTTTTTCAACCGCATTATTTTCTAAATTTTGTATTCATGCTAAAAAATGCTCAAAAATTTTAACAAATTAAAAAAAAATGGTAATAAATAAATACTGTATACAAAATAATGTACCTCACATACAGATGAATTTTTTGACGATATGCAATTTTTATATTTGCTCTTTATACTGTCTACCCATTTTATTCGGCGTTGTGTGTCTCTGGGGATTATTTTCATAATATGATATGCATTTTTAAATGCATTATTGCAAAATGGTATTGTATCCAACCATATTTCTATAACTGTTTAATGTTTAATAAGCAAGCTATTAATTTCTATCAATGTATCTGTATACGCTGGCTGTTACACCTAATCCTAAAGGTGCTTTTTCATGCGCAGCACGCTGCAGCAGCAATTCGTTACTATTGGTTAAGGAT
>NW_017280254.1:111930-112781 GCF_001594065.2 Cyphomyrmex costatus | reverse complement strand
ATATAATTACCAGACTGTATAATTAAAAATTAATCTTATAATAACAAATTAAAGCAAGTAGTACAAGATCTTCATAAATGAATACAATTTAGTTTACCTATATTTTGTGCAAAATAGTAATCAAATTCTAATGTACAGATAAAAAGTGGAGCGTCATTGGAAAATTGAGCACTTAGACAATAAAGTCCGCAGTGTAATGAATCTAAATACGTAATCTTATGTGTATATGTACATGACAAAAATAAAAAAAATACTATGAAGGAGAATTTGCGTCAGTCATAATGTGTGTTTATTATGATAGCAAAATAAATTTCTGGTAATTTTTCCGTGTCATTTTGCAAATTTAGACAATAATTATGATTTTTAATATTAATCATTTTAGAAATGGATCTTTTAAAATATACTGGTTCTATGTCTAAAATTGTAGTGTTAACCCAATCCATATCATGTTTGCATTTTTTGATGTTTACTTGCTATGATTTATTTCTAGATTTTTTCAAATCATCCTTGTGTTTTTTTAACCGTGTTTAAATTTTTTGTTTGTTTGTAATACATATGTCATATTACAATCTTTACAATTAATTTTATACACTACATTAGTGTTATCAAACTTATTTAATATATCTTTGCCTGTTTTAATGATTTTATTCACTTTAATGATTTTATTATTAGTTTTTTTACACTAATCTTTATTATGTCTCTTTCTATCATTCTTTTTATTCTTTTTGTTTAGGATTTCCAAATTTTATTTCTAGGAGAGATATAGATAAGTATTTATTATTTATTAATTATATTTAACTATATATTCTCTTTCTCTCTCTCTCTCTCTCTCTCTCTCTCTCTCTCTCTCT
>NW_017280254.1:110715-111602 GCF_001594065.2 Cyphomyrmex costatus | reverse complement strand
TTGTTTAATAAGAGGTAGGTAAAAATGGTGAGATATCTCTTCTAACATTTCTTCGTGCTCCCTTTTTAACTTATTGCCTATGAAGGTATAAATGTTCGCGTATTATAAGATTTACTTAAATGACTAAGGAATATTACCGAAGAATATAACAAATAGTTACAAGATGAATAATCTTATTCATTACATATCCCTTTTCTTTCAAATACGATGCTCATGCAACACATACCTTTTTTTTGTCTAAATGCTTTTGTGAAGAACTACTTGGACGTCGCAGGCTGCGAAAGGTCAGGTGTTTCATTACGGGCAGTTCCGTAGAATTATTGCTTTTGTGTGGTGATTGTCGGTATTGGTAATCCCCACCCTAACTCTAAGTATGCTTTGGTTTTTTCATTGGCATTCTGGAATCCATGAAGGCAGCTGGCGCATTCTTCTGCGCTTTTTATTATGAACATTATTTTGTTGCAGACAGTGCATTTTTTCTGCCGATCCACTGAATCCATGTGGACTAGGTGATGTGCACGGATAGGTACATAGCAAGCTGCTAAATCAATCGGCATACTCCCATAACATTCTTCACAAATCTTGACGTGATTGCCAATACGTTGGTATATTGGGCGTTTATTCCATGTGGTAACGCATCGGAGCTTGGTTAGGTATCTATAGGCATACCAATGGTGTTTGTATGTCGCCATCTCCGACTCTGCCTCTCGCCTCTTGAAGATCCAGCAGAAGTGGTTGTACTTTGGCATTTCGCGCTGCAATGACGATCAAGTAGTTACTAAGTTTTTTTTTGTTTTGTTTTCTTGAAAGAAAAGAGAATTATACATTTTTTTTATTTATTATTATTATTATTATTATTATTATTATTATTATTATTATTATTATTA
>NW_017280254.1:108074-109349 GCF_001594065.2 Cyphomyrmex costatus | reverse complement strand
TTAAAGTTGACCATGTCCAATAAAAAAATATAGCAATTCCACATTTGAATTCGAACAATAACATCTAAAAAATTCAGCCTAAATCTTTTAAGATTTTTGGCTGATGATTATAAATATGAAGTCATATTTACAAAATTCAAAATGGCGGATCCAATATGGCGGACAATTTTTGTTAAAATTCATTAGATCTACTCGAAACTTGTTACTCGAGGTTTTTGGGGTCGCTGATTACGAATTTGAAGTTAATTTAAAATTTACTTTTTGTTGGGTGGATTGTTTATTACATCTTGCGCCTTTATTGGATGTATTGGATCCGCCATTTTGAATTTCGTAAATATGATTTCATATTTATAATCAACAGCCAAAAATCTTAAAAGATCCATTTAGGTTGAATTTTTTAGACATTGTTCGAATTGAAATGTGGAATTGCTATATTTTCTTATTGGACATGGTCAACTTTAACCCCCCACCTATTTCCTAAACGGGCTGTATGCTCATATTGAAATTTTGCAGGGATTATTGGGTCATCATATGTAACTATTTGGCATCATAAAAGTTTCAAAAATCGAGGTACCGAAAACGGGCATTTTTTGCATGGAGCTTGCGGAGGCTCTTTGATAAATCGATCGGATTTTATTAAAATTTGTTACTCGTGGGTTTTTGGGGTTGGTGATTTTGAATCTGAAGTCGCGTTCCGGACATAACAATAACGTCTAAAAAATTTAGCCTAAATGGATCTTTTAAGATTTTTGGCTGATGATTATAGATATGAAGTCAGACGTAACAGGAAACTGATCCCTTCGGGGTGTTGATTTAAAGTTTGAATTTTTGAAAACTGACATCAGATTTACATTCGGCGACCCAAAAAACTTTTAGATACAGAATTTCAGAATAATTAAAGAATTTTTCGAGTTTTATTGTACGATGTTAGTTTTAAATTTTGGAATTTGTTGATTTTTATCAGCTATAATAGCGCCGACATTAAAATTTTTGAAAGAAGCCCATCGGCATTTAAAAGTACACAGATGTACAAATTTTTTAAGCCCTTGAACGTTTAAATCCATCAAGCCAAATTTTGTCTGGAGGTCTGTCTGAGTTGACGTGGAATGTCCCATATATATATGGATATTTTTACTTTCATTATTACTTGCTTAAATCTTTTAAGTGAGTTTATTGTAACATCGTATATCTCTAAGTGTATTACTTTCTATATATAGTATATATATATTTCCCCTCTTTTTTTTTATTTATTTATTTATTTATTTATTTATTAAA
>NW_017280254.1:105448-106975 GCF_001594065.2 Cyphomyrmex costatus | reverse complement strand
TTTTTTATTTTTTGACATTTTTAAAATTTTTTATAGGTTTTATATATTTTTTTAAATTTGCACTCATGTATTAGGTTTATATCGTATCTTTCAGTATAACGATACAGAATGAACAAAGAAGAATGAATGAAAATTTATCTTATTTTTGCGAACTAAATGTGCATTGATGAAAATTCAACCACAGCTTTTTTCAGTCTGCTCAAGTAAGAGGGATCGTAAATCAAATTTATTTTATAACGTGTCCAAAATTTTAAAAATTCTTTATGAATTGATTCGCCAGCTTGCTCTGACCATAGGCCCAAACCATATTTACCTATAAAATGTAAACAGTGAGCAAGGTGGTCTAAAAGCACGTGGATTTTTAATGTCTTAGAAATTCCGAGGCTCTGAAAAGCTTTACCCAACTCACTTAAGTGTTTATCTAAATCAGGCTCAATCTTTCTAGTGGAAAAACAACAGCTTACAACTTTGTCCATAGCTTTTAGAGCAGAAACGAAAGGCAATTATCGTAGGCGGCCGATGCCCTCATATATTTCTGAATCAAGTAGCTCATCTGCTTTTTTAATGAGTTGACGGCAGGCGTTTCCTTCAAAAATCTTTCCTTGATAATTTTTCGGGATGACTTTTAGTTTCATTGGCCACTTTAGTGCCTTTTCTTCACCCACCAGTGGGACTAAGCCGTCCCAAAAGAGGTGATTGACGAACCCTTTCAGTATGTGTAATTCTGGTATGATACATTTCTCAATAACATAAACGTTATTATCTTCTTCAAAAAGGGGTGAATTAACTGTACTGTGGCAATCTTTAGCGAACTTGTTATTCTTGCCCATGAAACAAAACCTCTTATAGTCATCCTTCAATTCTCCATATGTTTTTAATTTCATACATTCATTACTTACTCGTGGAAAATCCTTATTGTATTTGTAATGTTCTTCCTCATTTTGTCTCAAGTCCCTCAATGTTACAAAACAATACGGAGAGGGATACATAGAAGTTGCGGTTTGTTGTCCATTAACAATAAGTAATAGCTTAAAATCACAAACAAACTTAAAGGATATATTATTTATCTTAGTCAAATTAAATAAAAGTTTCATGTTTTCATATGACTCTTTAACTTCGGGAACTATGGATAACATTATAAGTTTGTGGACACTAGTAAGTTTAGCTTTCATGCCAGTACTACCACCTTCCGAGTATAGTCGTCTCTTTTTTATAGGCAAATCTGAATCTTCATCAAAATTTAAGTCATCGATACCGCAGTCCAAATCTGGCGAATAGTTTTCTGGGAGTACTGTCATAGAAACTTTTAAAAACCCTCCATCGGCCATTACTTTTACAACGACATTTCCAGTTTGATTTCGTTGATTTATAACAGCTTCCAACAACTCCTCAGCATCTGCCCAGATTACAGATCTTTTCTCTTTTCCAGCCGTACTATCTGTATCAAAATCAAATGTACCTTCTTTATATACATTTTCAAGAGTTTTAGATTTCTCAGAGACATGCTTAGCATAATATGTAGGTACG
>NW_017280254.1:90653-104320 GCF_001594065.2 Cyphomyrmex costatus | reverse complement strand
TCGCACGTCCCCCCCGCGCCAGGCTCACCGATAAACCGTGCAGTCATCATTTAAATACATATTAAATAAAATTATTATTTTAAATACTACCGACTGCTGACCGATATGACGTACATATATTTAAAACTATCGCAGTACTATCACGAGTTAAATTGTTAATATATTACCACGAAAAGTAACTGATTATTAATTAAAGTTGCTAGTACAAAGTGAATATACAAAAAGTGTACGTAACTTTCGGCCGATTTTCGAATCGCCTCCGCTTTCCGCTGTACCCTTCACCACATATTTAATACATATTAAATACATACTATATATATTAGGGTGGAGTGAATCTGAAAAATTTTTATATAACACTGATTTTTCGATAGTTTATGACGCGCTGATAACAAAAATGTCCATAAAAAAAATCCAGAAAAATGTTTCACATTCGCCCCGACGTCCCAAAAATGCCGTTTTTTGGGTGATTTTTTTTCGATTGCCTGTAACTTCGCCATTTTTTTTAAAATCTGAATTTTTTTTTTTTAAAGATGCCCACACTATCCATCTATCAAATCCATATGATAGAAATTTTTTTTTCATTTTTATTGTGCTTCTCAAAAATCGATATATATGTCAATTTTTCAAAAAAAAAGAATATTTCGATATTTTTCATGTATAACAAGTGATATATCGGCAAAATCGAAGTGTGGCTGTGGATTTTCCGACGTATTTGGACCTCTTAAATATGAAAATGATCGTAAAATTTAGCTAAACTACCCAAATCCTTTTACACTTTTTACACTCTCGACCCCACCTTTCGAATGGTATAGGTTATATTCCAAATGGTATTTCGCAATTCGTGCCATCTCCTTGTAAGATTAAGACAAGTCATTCTGAACGACCCTGAACGTAAGCAACACATATAAAACATGAGACTTCACGTCGTATGGAATTTTATCTGCGTTGCTTACGTTCACGTCTTGCGGCTTATGCCTGGTCCACAATAGGCGTAGAACGTAGAAGTACACGGAGAGAAAAAACTAGCGTAAAAGTCCCTGCAGCGGCTGTGTCGAAAGTGATGCTCGGTTCAACCGCGGTATGGCGTGCGGAGCGCTGGGAAAAGGTTTTATCATGATCAATAATTTCTTTTCACACAAACATAAATAATATTTATTTAAGAATTATATGTTTAAAATTTTAGTGATGGCGAAAAGAAATAATATACAAAGTTTTAGTGATTATTTTAAACCTACATCATTGCCTAATAATGTACTACCAACAAATGGTGATATTTTACGGTATTATTTAAAACTACGTTTTCATCATCTTGGTGTCAGACATTTGATAAATTATGTGAATGTTGTGAAAGAAACGATGTATTATTTAAAAGTGAATTACTTCCGCCGAAAGAGATACTTATTATCAACTTAACATCATTTTCTTCAGAGGATGGTAAATCAGAAAAGATACCACAAAAATTTAGTTTATGTGCTGTCCCTACAACGAAAATAATAATAGCTGGACAGACATATAAAGTTATGAGTGCTATATTTCATTACGGTTCGTGTATCGATGAGGGTCATTATACAAGCATGTGTAAAGAGGGAACATCTTGGATTGAAATCGATGATGCACAAGTTATAAAAAGACAATGGCCTAGAGGTGCTAAAGATATTTCTATATTATTTTTACAGAAAAATATTAGCAAGAATATATAACAAGCTACATGTATTTAATATGTATAAAACATAATAATTTATACCAAGTTAAATTCTATCCACCTAAAAAGACTAAAAAATTGACCTTTTTAAAAAAGGTAGAAAATGCGCTAAGAGTGCGTGCTTCTGATAAAAAAAACCGTTTGGGCCAGTTTCACCAAACCCAATTACTTAATCGGCTGTAGAATCAACTAATTATATTTGCTGTTTAATAGACCATGATGTAAACTAGAACCCATGTAATACTATCTTTACCAAGTTAAATTCTACAATTGTATATAAACTTAACTTTTTTAAAATAAAATTGACATATCTGTCTCTAAGAAAGTAATGAAATATAAGGTGTACATTATGTTAATACAAAAAGATAATAATTTATTTACATACAGACGACCATCGTTTTGATACCATTTTATTAAAACTATATTACTAAATTATATATATATATTTGACGATGGGGGTGGCGGTGGGATTTTTTAATTTTTAATTAACCAGTGAAGTATTCTTATTAAATTCTACTAAATTAAATAGTAAAACCCATGTAGTTCTTAACTGATGACATGTATCATTTGTACTATCCACGTATAAAACTAAAATTTACCTTTTCAAAAAAAAGGTAGAAAAGGCGCTAAGAGTGCGAGCTTCCAATAAAAAACCGTTTGGGCCAGTTTCACCAACGCCAATTACTTAATCGGCTGTAGAACCGACTAATTATATTTGCTGTTTAGTAGACCATGATGTAAACTAGATCATTTGTATAAAAGATGTGATATCAATAGTCGGCGCCAAGTTAAATTCTACTATCCTTAAATACCTATATGGTAATTATTCTTATTAAATTCTACTAAATTAAATAGTAAAACCCATATAGTTCTTATTGAAAGATCTTCCTATTTCAATTCAAATGGTTCTGATGACATATATCATTTGTATAAAAGATCTGATATCAATAGTCGGCGCCAAGTTATTCTATGAAACCCATGTAGTACTATCTTTATCCTCATGTAATGACATGTATCATTTGTATATAAAAGATATGATATCAATAGTCTGCGCCAAGTTAAATTCTAATCTAATATTTTTAAAAACCCATGTGGTACTATTCTTATTAAATTTTACTAAATTAAATAGTAAAACCCATATAGTTCTTATTGAAAGATCTTCCTATTTCAATCCAAATGGTTCTGATAACATGTATCATTTGTATTTGTACTATCCACGTACAAAAACTAAATAATTTACCTTTTCAAAAAAAAGGTAGAAAAGGCGCTAAGAGTGCGAGCTTCCAATAAAAAACCGTTTGGGCCAGTTTCACCAATGCCAATTACTTAATCGGCTGTAGAACCGACTAATTATATTTGCTGTTTAGTAGACCATGATGTAAACTAGATCATTTGTATAAAAGATCTGATATCAATAGTCGGCGCCAAGTTAAATTCTAATCTAATATTTTTAAAAACCCATGTGGTACTATTCTTATTAAATTCTACTAAATTAAATAGTAAAACCCATATAGTTCTTATTGAAAGATCTTCCTATTTCAATTCAAATGGTTCTGATGACATGTATCATTTGTATAAAAGATCATTTGCATAAAAGATATGATATCAATAGTCGGCGCCAAGTTAAATTCTATTATCTCTAAAAACCCATGTGGTAATTATTCTTATTGAATTCTACTAAATTAAATAGTAAAACCCATGTAGTTCTTATTGATTAAATAGTAAAACCCATGTAGTTTTTATTGAAAGATTTTCCTATTTCAATTCAAATGGTTCTGATGACATGTATCATTTGTATAAAAGATATGATATCAATAGTCGGCGCCAAGTTAAATTCTACTACCTTTAAAATCCCGATGTGGTAATTATTCTTATTAAATTCTACTACATTAAATAGTAAAACCCATGTAGTTCTTAATTTCAAACCCAAGTGGTTTAGTTCTTTTTTAAAAAAATTATATCACATTTAATTCAAACACATTTATTCCGACAATATAATAAATTACCATGAAAAGTAACTGATATATTATTAAAGGTGCCAGTTCAAAGTGAACATACAAAAAGAGTGTATATTATTCAAATTTAATAATATATTACCATAAAAAGTAACTGATATGTTATTCAAGGTGCAAGTTCAAAATGAACATACATACATATGTGTAAGTAAAACATTACAATTTACAGATTACAATTTTCTAGAAAAAATAACTGCGATATGTTATCCTTAGTGCACAAAATATAAAAGTCGTTTACTGAGATTTGATTCGAAATTTATACTAGCCCGTACAATGAAAAATAATTGCTTGTAATTCCATAGTATCAATCTGTTAATGACTCGGAAAAAGAACATTACATTTAATTAATAAAATTAGATTAGAATTAAATAAGTATCCACCGTATTTTCAAAAACTCCATAACGATCACGATGTGAACACACATAATTACAAAATTATGTTGAAATGCTTTTTCTTATGTGATTCTCAACAATACTAATCGAGGCTTGCTCTGATTAATGCGAATATTTAAATTAATCTTTGAAACACTATTACACTTTGTATTTGCACTTTAAGAACAATATCGCTTACTTTTCAGAATTAACTTGATAAATTCTTTTATCTATGTTACAATATAAACAACACAAAACCGGAAGTACAAAAATTAGAAACTTGACTGAAGAAAGATTAAAGACTTTTTTAATGTAGGTAAACCATTTTCATAACCTTCATTTCAATCCGTCGAAAGTCTTTTGAAAGCAGGCCGCCATGTTCTTTTTACGAGTCATTAACAGATTGGTACTCTGGAATTACAAGCAATTATTTTTCATTGTACGGGCTAGTATAAATTTCGAATCAAATCTCAATAAACGACTTTTATATTTTGTGAACTAAGGATAACATATCGCAGTTATTTTTTCTAGAAAATTGTAATCTGTAAATTGTAATGTTTTACTTACATATATGTATGTATGTTCATTTTGAACTTGCACCTTGAATAACATATCAGTTACTTTTTATGGTAATATATTATTAAATTTGAATAATATACACTCTTTTTGTATGTTCACTTTGAACTGGCACCTTTAATAATATATCAGTTACTTTTCATGGTAATTTATTATATTGTCGGAATAAATGTGTTTGAATTAAATGTGATATAATTTTTTTAAAAAAGAACTAAACCACTTGGGTTTGAAATTAAGAACTACATGGGTTTTACTATTTAATTTAGTAGAATTTAATAAGAATAATTACCACATCGGGATTTTAAAGATAGTAGAATTTAACTTGGCGCCGACTATTGATATCATATCTTTTATACAAATGATACATGTCATCAGAACCATTTGAATTGAAATAGGAAAATCTTTCAATAAAAACTACATGGGTTTTACTATTTAATCAATAAGAACTACATGGGTTTTACTATTTAATTTAGTAGAATTCAATAAGAATAATTACCACATGGGTTTTTAAAGATAGTAGAATTTAACTTGGCGCCGACTATTGATATCATATCTTTTATACAAATGATCTTTTATACAAATGATACATGTCATCAGAACCATTTGAATTGAAATAGGAAGATCTTTCAATAAGAACTATATGGGTTTTACTATTTAATTTAGTAGAATTTAATAAGAATAATTACCACATAGGTTTTTAAGGATAGTAGAATTTAACTTGGCGCCGACTATTGATATCACATCTTTTATACAAATGATATAGTTTACATCATGGTCTACTAAACAGCAAATATAATTAGTCGGTTCTACAGCCGATTAAGTAATTGGCGTTGGTGAAACTGGCCCAAACGGTTTTTTATTGGAAGCTCGCACTCTTAGCGCCTTTTCTACCTTTTTCTTGAAAAGATAAATTTTTTAGTTTTTGTACGTGGATAGTACAAATACAATACAAATGATACATGTCACCAGAACCATTTGGATTGAAATAGGAAGATCTTTCAATAAGAACTATATGGGTTTTACTATTTAGTTTAGTAGAATTTAATAAGAATAATTACCACATAGGTTTTTAAAGATATACAAATGATCTAGTTTACATCATGGTCTACTAAACAGCAAATATAATTAGTCGGTTCTACAGCCGATTAAGTAATTGGCGTTGGTTAAACTGGCCCAAACAGTTTTTTATTGGAAGCTCGCACTCTTAGCGCCTTTTCTACCTTTTTTTTGAAAAGGTAAATTTTAGTTTTTGTACGTGGATAGTACAAATGATACATGTCATCAGTTAAGAACTACATGGGTTTTACTATTTAATTTAGTAGAATTTAATAAGAATATTTCACTGGTTAATTAAAAATTAAAAAATCCCACCGCCACCCCCATCGTCAAATATATATATATAATTTAGTAATATATTTTAATAAAATGGTATCAAAACGATGGTCGTCTGTATGTAAATAAATTATTATCTTTTTGTATTAACATAATGTACACCTTATATTTCATTACTTTCTTAGAGACAGATATGTCAATTTTATTTTAAAAAAGTTAAGTTCATATACAATTGTGGAATTTAACTTGGTAAAGATAGTATTACATGGGTTCTAGTTTACATCATGGTCTATTAAACAGCAAATATAATTAGTTGATTCTACAGCCGATTAAGTAATTGGGTTTGGTGAAACTGGCCCAAACGGTTTTTTTTATCAGAAGCACGCACTCTTAGCGCATTTTCTACCTTTTTTAAAAAGGTAAATTTTTTAGTTTTTTTACGTGGATAGAATTTAACTTGGTATAAATTATTATGTTTTATGCATATTAAATACATGTGGCTTGTTATATATTCTTGCTAATATTTTTCTGTAAAAATAATATAGAAATATCTTTAGCACCTCTAGGCCATTGTCTTTTTATAACTTGTGCATCATCGATTTCAATCCAAGATGTTCCCTCTTTACACATGCTTGTATAATGACCCTCATCGATACACGAACCGTAATGAAATATAGCACTCATAACTTTATATGTCTGTCCAGCTATTATTATTTTCGTTGTAGGGACAGCACATAAACTAAATTTTTGTGGTATCTTTTCTGATTTACCATCCTCTGAAGAAAATGATGTTAAGTTGATAATAAGTATCTCTTTCGGCGGAAGTAATTCACTTTTAAATAATACATCGTTTCTTCCACAACGTTCACATAATTTATCAAATGTCTGACACCAAGATGATGAAAACGTAGTTTTCAATAAATCATTAAGATTATAACTTTTTTTCTTCACATTGTTAATAGATAATGAAAGAATAACATTATTATTAGTGATAACTTTTGTATTACCACACGAATAGCATCGATAATTACATATAACTTTATGTTCTACCATACTCTTTATATAATCATATTTTGTACATAGAGCTGTAAGAAATTCTAAAGCATTTCGTTTAATAATAGTCGAAAAATATTCTCCTAAAGATTGCCGTATATCATATGTGTTCAAATTAGACGTTCCATGTTCGTATTGATGCGCAAACAAATTTAAAACGTCAAGTTTATCGTAATTTAATAATTCCTTTCTGAAAGTATACAAGTTCAATAAACATTGTAATGTTGCATTTGCATAGCATGAAACTTTGTCTATATTTTGAAAACCGCGTATAATCCAAGCAGTTCTTTTTATTGGAGCTTCTTTTTGACCTGATTCTTGAACGGAAGTAATTATTTTTGACAATGTCCACGAAACATCTCTAACTTTACGATAACGTTGTTTCGAAATAGAGATTATTTCTGATTCTGGTTTACCTATTCTTTTCAATCGATTATATTCTATAATTGCAATTTCACTAGCAAACACGGACGAAGGATCAAAATTAATTAAATGTAGTCCATCAAGAGATGTTACTCGAGATAATGCAACATAAACCTGACCACAACTAAATACATTGTTACCTAGATCCATAACAGCATTTTGCAAACTCAATCCTTGACTTTTATGAATGGTAATACCATAACTCAAAGATAATGGAAATTGTTTTCTAGTAACATATACTCTATCCATCACTGGAAACTTGACACTCACTCTTTCAATGAAATACTCTAAATCAGACGGTAAACGAACTTTTATCTTTTCTATGTAATCAGTAGTTTTATCCTGTGAAACTGATACAACTGTAGCAATTGTACCATTTACAAGTCCCAAACTAGCATCAATATTACGTCTTATCATAATTTTCGCTCCAATTTTAATTGTAATTCGTCTTGATAGTCCAGCTGTTTTAGTATCATCGTCATCATTATTTGACAATACCTTTTCTACTTTTTTTTTCATATATGAAATACAATCAATCGTGTCTTCAGCAATTAAAAATATTTCTTTCGAAGTAATACGATTTAACATTGCAGCATTTAATTGATCACACATGTGATTGTTAGGTAATAAACAAACGATAGATGTGAAATTATTAATGAAATCACATAATTCGTTCAATCTTGTCTCAAAAAACTCACCTTTGAAAGATATTTTTCTTTTTTCAAGAATATCGCAATCAGATGGTATTAACAAACCAACGCGAATTCTCGAAAGTAACTCACGATAAGATCCGTCTCCTTGCTGACGCATATTAATCGTCAATTCATCATAATCAAATAAATTAGTCCATAGATTAGTAGCACTTAAAGAACCAAGATATTTACGAACTTTTTCTTCTGTCAAGTGTATAAAAGCAGGATCTTCAAGTACAGGAGGTAACTGAAGCAGATCTCCAAATAAAAGAACGTGCTTTCGACCAAACCAACCATCATCACAATCAGTAGTATTGTATATTTCACATAGTCGTAAGTTTATATACATAAAAAATATATTAGATATCATTGACACTTCATCAATTACAATGAGACTAACATCTTTAAGATCTGTTCGTAAAATTTTTAAAACATGATCAGCTAATGGTTTATATTTAGGAGTACGACCATGTTCAACGGGTAATTGGAATAATCTGTGAGCTGTCAAACCATTTACATTAAATGCTGCCATACCAGTAGGTGCTGTTATAGCAGTATCTTTGTTGAGATTTTGTTTTATCCAAGATTTAATTGTTTGAATCAAGAAACTTTTGCCAGTACCTCCTTCTCCGCTAACGTATAACCGTAGTATTTCTTTATCTGATGATATAGTATCAGTGACTCTATTAAATACTCTTCTTTGATCCGCATTCAATTTTGAAATCATTTCAGATACATCGATTTCCTGTTTGTCACCAAGATCTTTAAAATCTTGCATCGCATCACCAGCTTGAATAATATTTTGTACACCTATTGGATTATCGGGATCATCTTGAGACGTATTCTGTTTTTCTAAATCCTCTAAATGTTGTTGAAGTAATTGCTTTGCAGTTTCAAATGCATTCTTCAGTTCGTCTAATTTTTCATGATACTCCAATGCTTTTTCAAGGTGTAATTTGTTATTGTGAAATGATTCTGCATAAGTATCATATCCATTTTTAAGATCTTGTATGTTCCGCCACGGTTTAAACATAAGGAGTAACGAAAAGAAATACTTTTCTGGTTGCGTATTGACATCATATCTGTAGTGATTAATAAGACATTCGCGCTGTCGCTGTTTCAAATAATAACCATTATCTATTTTATAATACATTAATTTTTTACTTTTTGGTTTGACTTTTGTTACGTCGTGCCATTGTACAAATTCATACAAAGACATCGTTTCAATTTCTTCAGGTCTATTCGGATAATGACTATCTATTACTGATGGACAAAATATATCAGTAGAATCTCTATCAAGAGCTTCAATTTCCTTACAGCTTTTGACTTTTCTGTATCGTATCTGATTAACGTCTAGCCATTTAATAGTTGTATTTCTATCAGTTCTATGTAAAGGTATACCTAATAAAGTATCAGCTGCTTCAAGAGCTCCACATTCTCTATTATTAGTGAGTCGCAAAGCAATATTCCAAAGATAACTCGCCATCGATTTGTTCTTATCATTTGTACTATTAAGGACAGAATCAGATAACTCACATTTTGCTGCTTTATTCAAATACTTAGTAATATAATACGTAAGTAACCTTGAGTTGTCACCAATAAATTGTATATCCATATTTCCTTCCCAAACAGTAAGAATAATTCGATTATAATCATTTATATTCTGTTCATCATCTGTTCGCGGAAGATCATAAAGTCTACTTTTGTGTTTCAATTGTTTTCTACCTGCTATCGAAGTTACAATATCTCTCAAAATCAACGTGCCGGTAGAAGGACGAGGAAAATCAAAACGACATACACGATAAACTTTACGCCCTTTCTTTTTAGAACGAAGACAATAATCGTTATGTGTATGTCGTTGATGCGTATTGACTCGCCTATATAAGGTCGGTGAAGATTTTTCATTCGGTAATTCACACGTTATATGTTGCAAAATGAACTTGGAAACTTCTTCCGCGGGAGATTTACCAAGAATCGGTGCATCTTTTATCCAAACTAATAGATGAAGATGTTGTACACCTCTACCTTGATACTCTCGTCGCCAGAAGTAATGTATTACTTCTCCAATCGGATGATCTTTGGAACAAATAAAATCAAGCATCGCCTGAAACTTATTATCGAGAAATCTCGATGTCGATACAGGATCTCTAGCAATAAGAGCGCTAGTAGATAAAGAGGAATCATTAGACCATCCATTTACTTGACGAATATATTCACCCAAGTCATCCCACAACCATTCACTGGGACTCAATGTCATAAAAAATGTCGCAGGTCCATAATGTTGTATCATACACTCTAAATCACTTCTTGGTCTACGCCAGTATTGTTCCGTATTTCTTAGAGTGGAAAAAATTGTATTAAAATCTGATTCTCTCTAATAGCTCTTTATGCAATTCTTCCAAGTATTCTTTAGCCGTATAACGATCTCGCAATTTAGTTACATTCAATTTGTGATAAATACCACGACTTAACTGACGGTTATTCGCATTGTTTAATAAATAAAATAAGTATTGTTGATTTAATCTAAATTGCGGATGTTTAGATTTCAAACGACATTTAATAAATTCATGCTCGTGAAGTTTAACTGGCCTAGTTTCATGTTGTCCATTAATACCATAAGGATACAGATCTGGAAAACACAACAGATCTAAATTTTTTTCACGATTGTCTAAAGGCGACTCTACAATTTTTAACATTTGGTATAAGTCAGTAGCACTTTTATGTGATTTTTTTTCATACAAAGGATAAATTGTATATTGATCGTAATAACCACTATCATCATTTTCATCAATCTGAGTTAACATAGCCTGACGCTTGTTGTTTACAACAGCTTCGTTATTTTCTATTGCTTGTATTTCAATTTTTGAACACAATTCGTGATTGTCATTCGAAACAGATTCTGTATCATTTTTTGTGTCTTGTAATACAAATTCAGGATTATTTAATTCTTCCAAACGTAATTCATCGGTAGTATTTGGCAGTACAATATGTTTATAAAAAGGATTGTTATGTTTTAACCAAATTAAAGCATTATATATTTTTCTTTTATCGACTAAATCTTCCCAAATATTTTTGTTTTTTGTCAGAACACCTCTAACTACAATAATTTCATGATTTTTATTTATTGGATCAGTATTTTTGCAAAGTTTGTTCCATGTTTCTTCTTGGGGAAGTGGTAGATGAAATGTTCTACCTTTTACTTTTTGTACCATATGCTTTTGAGGAATTTTTTTATTAATAACAGTTCCCATCTTAACAATAGTTTGAAATGCCTTAGCTCTTTGTATAAGTATTAGTTCGTATTGTTTAAGAGATGCTATTTCATCGGGTACATTATGTACAATGAGATTATTTAAAACACTATATGCGGGCAAATCTCCACCACGAAATTTTCGTTGACAATAATCACAGACATACTCTGGTTTAATATTATGTTTCTCTATATACGCCATTAAGTCTTTTAAAAATGGAGATCCATCCATTTGTATTTTAAATTTATTGAATTGGAACATATTTCTTTTATAACAAAGTCTCTCACAAGATACACGAACACATCGAGGTGTGTCCATGGTACGTTTGGTGTAAGCCTTAAAGCATTCTTAAATGCAGAAAAAATTTCTTTTTCACTCAAACTAGTTTGAGTTTGCTCATGTCTGTACATACGTTTTGCTTTTTCTTCTGCCAAAGTTATAATTTCATTCAATGTATCTAAATCAGCAGAACATAAAGCCTTCTCTAGTTTCAACATCTGTTGATATAAATTTGTTATTTGATAAATTAACCGTTTGACATATCTAACTTTTGGGAAATGAGGCGATAATAAGTTAATGGGAAGAGACATTGCTTTGCAAAGAGTTATATCAATGTAACAACAATGCGTGTGACCCAACTTTGTATTCAAATTTGTTTTTATTATACATTCATAATTTGTTTTTATTATACATTCATAATTTGTTTTTATTGTACATTCATGAATCTTTTGTAACAATACATGTAATTGTGGAATTTTCTTAAAAGTACATATACTTATCGATTGAAGGACTTTTTCATAACAATCAATCAGAAATTGATCATGAATTTTACATAAACTATTGTCGCATAACCATGATTTTTTTGCTTGTGCTTCTATTAAAGGTAATATATTTGTAATTTGACCTTCCATATTCATTACCAATATTTGTGATGAAGAAATATTACGATATGTACCATCGATAAAATAATTTTCAGATAAAGCTGTATGTTTTGATTTGCCACAAAGTGCACATAATTTTTCGTCAATGGTTTTGCATTTAGTAGCAAGACTCAAGCACACTTCCGATTTCTTTTTAAGCGAAGCTAATATTTTATACATATCGCGAACATAACTATCTCGAATTTGTGTACAGCGACGTACAATTCTTTCGGCTTCCAATCGTTTTTCAACGTGATTTTTAATATCCAATTTGTTAAAAATATTTTCAATTGCCGCAGGATTGTTAAATTTTATATAATTTTTTGACCGAATTTTTTCATATTTTTTAATAATATTTTTGGCAGTATTACGATTTTCTTTTAAAAGATTAGGTTTTGATTTATTTTTTTCATCGCTTATTATACAACCATTTACGATCACTGTTACGTCCGGCGCTCATTTTTCGGCTCAATTTTCGCCCCTGAGATTTCTATCTCTTTCCCACCTGCTGTTATCGCGCCGTACGTTTTCGCGAGTACTTGCATTAACTCTAAGTAGCGCCGCACTTACGCGAGGGCACCACCTCCCGGGCGTCTCACGCCGATTAATAAATTACTGATAAATCGTGGTTAATTAACGCCTCGATACAATTTAAAGCACAATGATGCCGACCAGCGCCTCCTGCGCAAAGCCATGCCGCGCTATCATACTTAAATCGGCCTTTCCTGCCGAAATCATTAATTAATAGTCTGGCGTGACGAGAATACGAATTTACTGCGCATCGCGCGATACTCGCTGATCCGCGTTGACAGATAGGGCGAAAACCTATTTGGAAAAACTAAAGTCCGGTATGCGGTCTTATCCCGGCGCCTCCACGCTCGCTAACAAAAATCCGACTCGATATAATGTTTTGCGTAAATTCGAACTAAAATGATACCAAGTATCAGAGCAATGCACTCATCAAGTACCGAGATATTAATTATTCGCAAATGTGATTTATTGCCCTTTTTTCCTGGAAATTCGGCATTTCCACACGCCGCGGCCACCAAACTGGCCCTATATAATCGAGCGAAACCGAGCGCTCTCGTTCATTATTGTTCAGTCTTTAACACCGCTATAAGGTGTCTCGTGTACGGTTCTTTCATTAGTCGTTCTTTTGTAGTATTAATAAGTCTTCGCGTACGAAATCGTTCTTCTCTACTAGTTCTATAAGGTTCTTTCGCGCCCGAATTATTATAAGTATTATAATTTAGTTTCTCGATTGTAAAATTTCGGTGCGCAATACGACGAAACTCGGGCTGTATCGAGAGTGAGTAAACAGATTTTTTTTTT
>NW_017280254.1:87779-89792 GCF_001594065.2 Cyphomyrmex costatus | reverse complement strand
ATTAGAAGTCGCGTATTCACATTTTAGTTCTCGCGCCATGATTAGAACATACGCGTTACGAATTTCTCTTATCATCGGAATGAGAGACGACGTGCATTTCCGCTCGGCCCACGGTCGCTCTTTATCTCCCGATCGACTCCGTTTCTGAGTCCATCACTCTATAAGTTAAGTCTATATTTCGAATCCGGGAAAACCTCGGGCCTGATCTCAATCTCGAGACCATCTGTGCTCGCAATGCACATAACGAACCCACACACGCGTTCGGGAAATCGCGAATAACAAACGCGTCAAAAAACCCGGACGTAACAGACGTCGTCAGAGTCATACAAAATAAATTTTTAAAACGATAGATAAAACGTAACTGTCATATATAATAAAATATCATCTTACATAATTCTGAATTAAACAAAAACAAAAATGATTACAAAATTACAATACTACTTAACGTTTCGGCTCTCGGATTGAGCCATCCTCAGAAGTAACATGATAATTGAAAGTTATTCGTTAATTGGAAAAATCTAATGTGAACATCTCCATGTCTTATTGTTGACCAAGCGATTGAAAGATCGAATGAAAAAACAAGCTAATAAGTAAAATAAATTAACAAACGATTAGTAAATCTCATACTACGTATAAATTGTGTTAAAATTATAAAACTGTCTAACCTTTAGAGATGGACATCATTATTTTATCCCCACAAAAACTTAAAAAATGTATATCAATAAAAATCAGATCGTCAATATATAAAAATTATAAAAACTGATTTTGAAAAACTGAATATTAACTAATTTTTGTACCGACCGTAAATTGTCAAACAAACAAGGAAAGAATTAACGCCTATAACGGTCAAAGCTGGATCAAAGTGCTAATAATAAGAATGTGTGAATTTTTATATGCTACATATGTAGTCCCCCCATAATTGCGCGCTGAAACATTCAAACATATAACGCATAAATACTACAATAGTATTATAATATCACCGATAAATACATGATTAATTCCAAATTAATTATAAAGATGGTAATTTAAAATTCCGTAAATAAATTGGGTCTTAATAATCTAATCTTTATATTACGAAAAATATCACAATGTTTTTTGGCGTTTCGTCCCGGCTTTCCATTACTGGACTCATCAGTAAGGCATTGTAATGGAAGCCTACCTTATACGCCTGTGTTAGATGTTAAGTCGAGGTACTGTATGAAGAATTATATGTGTATCAATATTTTATAAGTTATTTACGTAAAAATTGCATTATGGACAAATTAGAAGCGGTACTTTGCGTACTTTTGTACCTCTCGGTGCAACAAGATATTAATTTGGGATTCGATCCGCTCAAAGGGTTGGAACCCATGAGGAAAACGAGGAAAGTGGTCAAGGTCGTAGAACAAACACACACTGCACCACACTTTTATTAAAATAACTCCTTTTATTTATTATAACACTTACAATTTCGAGTGGTTATTACCACTGATTACATTTAACCCTTTATTGAATTGATATAATTACCCGATTAAAAGATTACACTTTGATTGTTACAATTCGAGTAGTTGATTATAATAGTTGGATTTAATTAAAAGAATAATACTCGGGTTAAAGTCCTCGCTCGTGATTTAGACCGGTCGGCGACACTCGTTATCGCGGATGTAATATGACTCGGTTCTCGCGACGCGCGTAACGTATCGTTACGTTTAGATGTATGACAAGACTCTATCGCCGGTCCTTTGACCGCCGAATATATAGGTGTCGCGGAGTCATCGAACTAGCGGCATTCGTGCCGTGTGCAACGCGGACTTCGTCCTCTTGCATTTCGGCAGTTCGTTGTCCTGTCGAAGTGCAAGATTTGCTTTTTATTAATATTCGTTCGATGTGCGTGCGGTCATTGCTTGCGTTCGATCAGTGATCGTTGTCCGCACGCGTTATGGAATTTGCAGCCCTGCATTTCCGCAAGTCGTTGCTATGCCGAAATGCAAAGGTTGCTTTGCAGTAATAATCTTGCATTTCCGCCAGCTCGTT
>NW_017280254.1:76159-87726 GCF_001594065.2 Cyphomyrmex costatus | reverse complement strand
AGGAATTGAATGTGAATTGATTTTATACGCTTCAGATACTATTGTATATCATGCATTGCATTATAAATAAATAAATAAATAAAAATACGAAATTTTTTTAAATATATATAATATGTTTTAATTTCTTTTCCCCAAGCCTTTCCTCTAGTTAAGTATTAGGCGTTCTAACATGTTTCGACAAGTTTCAGTTTTTCCGAAGGGACGATTTTATCGTAGTCGTAAAGATAAACTCTATTGTTATTATTGGCGTCGTCCCCATAGACAAAAAAAGGTTACAAAAACGGTTAGAGTGCATTCTTACGATATGAGTCATTGTACGGTATGCTCGATAGCAGTTACACTGAAAAATAATTGATTGCTTAGTCATATTTTAAAATTCGAAAATATCTGTTTAATTAAATCGCGTGCGAGAAGGAAACGGAACGAGAGAAAGAGAGAGAACAATAGGGTAAGTATAGAACTGCAATAGGCGGGAGAGAGAGAGAGAGAGGACAACGGGTTAGAAAGAGAGCGCAATAGTGTAAGTACAGAACTGCAATGGGTGGGAGAGAGAGAGGAAAACGAGTTAGAAAGAGAGCGCTATAGTGTAAGTACAGAACTGCAATGGGTGGGAGAGAGAGGACAACGGATTAGAAAGAGAGCGCAATGGGAGGAAGAGAGCGCGAATGATATGGGACTGTAACGGGTGGGACTGAGAGAACGCAATAGGTACGAGAGACAATAGGTGGGAAAAGAGAAGGAACAAAGTCCCCCTTCCCCCAGACCTCTCTCCTGTGACGTATTTTCTCCTACATTCCTCCCCGAACCTCTCTCCGCAGACCCCTCCCCCTGTGACGTACTACCCTCTCCATTTCTACTAGGGCCCAGCGCGACACCAACGCCGCCTGATGGCAGCTTGGCCTCTGTATCTGTGGATTAGAACCCGCTTAGCTATTCTACTAATATCATTTATTTGAAATTTGTAATAAACTCAATTACTATTTTGTCCAGTAATGTCATTTTGTATAGAAATAAGCCATAATTTCAAAAAAACTTATCAATTCTATCTGAATAATCATATTTTCGTTTGAAAATAAATTCAGCCAAATAATGTGTGTAATGATATTACAAAGCGACTCTCATCCCACCTCTTCCACTATGAAGGAGCTCGCAACTTCCATGTCACTGTAAAGTGAATGCATAGGTGCAGTAGGTTCCGCCCCCTCTACGGGAGGCTCCACTACTGTTAAAAATAACCTAACCCAACCCATTTAGTGGTGTGAAGTAGCTCTTGCTTCGCGTTAATACATATGCCTGTACTATTGTACGTGGGTTTCGACTTTTTACGTGAAGACCGTGAAGTAAGAACTCTATCTCAGACCACTAAATGGGTAGGGTTAGGTTATTTTTAACAGTAATGGAGCCCCCCCACAGGGGGGGGCGAAACCTACTGTATCTACGCATGTTACTTCTTTTAATTAAAAATGAGAATTTAAAATATATACAAATGAATACGTTTAATTAACATTTCCATTACATCCTTTCCTAGGGGGGAGAGAGTGGGCTGAGAGTTGTGTTTCGCGTGAAAGTTGTACATCTCTTAAGCAGTGGGACGTGTGGAATAATACATAATGGGTGCAGTCAAGTTGCCATTACGAATGCTTTGAAGCGTTTGATTGACCAATCAAAAGAAAGAATTTTACAAATTGACCAATCAAGAAATGCTTTAAAGCATTCGTAGTGGCAACTCGACTGCACCCAATATCATATATACATTGTATATAGCAGAAATAAAACGTTAATTTTAAAACGTTTTTTGTTCATAACTTTTTAATGAAGGACGAGAGATGGCTAAAACCTGTTGGAGGTTACTCAGGGTCATGACCTTGATAACATATGGCAAGGTCAAGGTCATCGGTGTTGCCTCCCTATTCTAAATAATTATCATAGTACATACAGGAAATAAACTGTATAATTAGTCAAACTTTCATTGTTTATTTCACGTTTTCATTAATTTAAGGCATAAGCTACGTATTATTTACCGTCCGCGCAGGATTGCATTCGCGATATGCACGGTCTCGCGTCATGATCGCATGTCTAGTTGCTTCGGCGCGACATGCTTTATTAGAGAGGGCGTACAGAGCTCTCGTGTACGTACAGAGGGAGTACAAGTCCGTTTTCCGTTACGCACAACAACGAAGTTTCGAGAGCATTCAACGTGTGATTTCCTTCGCAACAACACAGTTTGTATCCCGGTGAACGGCAAATAAAGTTAATTGAACTAAGAGAGAAGTCAAATTTCTTTTCTCGACCACATCGCCACCGACGGAATACCCGGTGGCACGTGTGACGGGCACATGCTCGTGGCGTCTCATTCGCCGTATATTCAACATCGTGTTTTTGAACATTGTCTTGTTTCTGCTTCTTAGACATACTATATGCATTATTTCTGCATCTCTTCTCTCCGAGCGAACCTCTTATCGCGACTGCATAATTCCGGCAAGCTAATCCGAGCGGAAGTTAGGTTGTTTTAAATTTATATTGTATCGATTTAATTAAAATTATTAATTAGATATATAAAAATAATTATATTTTCGAATCACCTGCATCTTCCGCTATTCCCCTAACCTCACCTCACCGCGCGCGATTCAAATGCAGTACAACGGTCGAGTGGCATTTGGTATGCGCGAGGGGCGGTGAAGTGAGGGGGACAGCGGAAGGCGCAGGTGATTAAAAAATCGGCCGTAAGTTGCATACACTTTATGTATGTTTACTTTGAACTGGTGCCTTTAATTAATAATATATCTGTTACTTTTCATGGTAATATATTATTATTACATAAAAAGGTTTAAATTTTTTAGGATCTTTTTTCGAACATGGCTCGACATTTTCATTTTTATGATGATTTTTTTAGGATATGACTTACTTTTTAGAATACAAATATATCACAAATGTATATAAAAAAATTATTTAAAGATATTTTATAACGAAAGAGAGTGAATTACGACGAAAGAAAAAGGTGATGGGGATGGGTAGTGGGGGGAGGGGAAGCGGTAGGTCGAAGTTGGTGGAGGTGTGAGTGAAAGATGAGACACGAGAGAGGTGCATATAACTGCGGACAGAGAAGAGAAGAAGGAGGTGAAGAAGGAAACGTTACTTCATTTCTCATAAAAATCATCACTCTTTGACCGCTTGTATGTCCAGAACGGCTTGACGGATTTTAAATTTTTTTAGCTCAAATTCCTAGTTGCGGTTCCGCTTTTCAGGACATAACGTTCGATTCAAAATTTTTTATATTTTAGTAGTTATGCACTCCGGAAAATGGACTTTGATGGCTCGGGATAACAGATTTGTTGTGTTCAACTTTTGAACATGGCCGGAAACACCACTGCGTCTCCTGATCTATTATTATACTGGGAGTACAAATTAGTTTGGTCCGTTTTCCAAAAGATGGATCTGGCTGTTGTGAATGATTCATATGACAGCTGATTTTGGCGTTTCAATTTCAGAGAAGTTTGACATCTGCTAATAATGTTCAGTTTATATCGCTTTAAGTTTCATAAAAGACCTTGATTTTTACTGTGTTTCAAATGTCAAATTTTGTGTTAACCATGTAGCATTTGCGGGAGGTTTTAATTTTCTGCTTTAATTGGAAGAAAAGTGCAGCTGAAGCTTGTCGAATGCTTGTCGAAGTTTATGGTGACACTGCTTCAACTAATAAATCATGTAGGGAATGGTTTCGACGTTTCAAGGATGGAGATTTCAGCGTTAAAGACAAGCCTCGTTCTGGACAGCCAAAAAAATTCGAAGGCAAAGAATTAGAGACGTTACTTGAAGAAGATCAGAGTCAAACGCAAGAGGAGCTTGCAGAATCATTGGGAGTAACTCAACAAGCCGTTTCTGTACGATTGAGAGCCATGGGAATGATTAAAAAGCAAAAAAGTTCGGTGCCTTATGAACTGAAATTGAGAGACGTTGCAAGGCGATTTTTTACTTGCGAGAAGCTGATTTAAAGGCAACAAAGAAAAGATTTGGTAAAAGTACCGATTAGGGGACCCTCCCCCATGACCTTGACTTTGACATATGTTGTCAAGGTCATGACCCTGAGTAATCTCCAACAGGTTTTAGCCGTCGCTCGTCCTTCGTTAAAAAGTTATTAACAATCATAGTTTTAAAATTAACATATAATATATAATACATGTATGATACTATATAAGTATTAGAGGTGTGCGGGTACCTGAAAAAGCGGGTCGGGTCGGATCGTGTAATAATCGGGTCGGGCGGGTCCCGAATGTTCGGTTACCCGAATTTCGGGACCCGTCCGACCCGAAAATCTTGATTCGGGACCCGAAACTATTCGAGACCCGAAATTCTACTCGGGAATAAAAATTTATCTTTAAGAATATTTTTTTTAGCAAATTCTTTATAGATACGTGAGAGAATTCCAAAGTGAAAAGAAAATTTTTCATTTTTTCAGTTTGCAGTTTTTTTTTATATGTAAAAATTTCTAAACTTACAAAAACTTAAAAAATATAGTAAAGATAGTAATTCTAATCGGGTAATTTCTATTTCGTTGTTATCTTTCTAAAGACTCATTTTCACTATTTGCATGCGTCAAGTTATTACTATCTTCATCTGTCTCTGTCTCTTCCCATTAATATAAGATGTACTCTTTAGAACTATGTTGACATAGTTTCTATGTAAATACAATTCTATATACATGTTGATACAACGCTGCTTATAAATATTACCCAATCGAAGACTACAGAACTGATTCATGTGACAAAACTTTTTCGCACTCTAGAGTTAATAAGCCATTGTATGATAGACTTAATTGACTAAGGAAAAAAACAGGATGTTTTCTGAAAAATAATAGTAATCTAATTATGACTAAGGCAGATAAAGGTAACGTGACAGTAGCTCTTGATAAAGTTTTTTATGTTGAAAAAATTAATGCAATGCTTGGCGATGTCAACACGTACATTAAGTTACCAAAAGACCCTACTAATAAAATGATTGGTAAACTTAAGACTTTGTTAGTGAGATGGAAGAATTGCAAGTATTTTGATGAAAGTTGTTACAAGCGTCTCAGATGTAATGAAGGTTTACTTCCTAGGGGATATGGCTTACCTAAGATTCACAAACAAGGTTGCCCATTCAGGATTATAGTTTCGTCTGTTGGTAGTCCTTTTGATAATATTGCTAAATTCTTACATAGGCAAATTATTAGAAGAATTCCGAGACCATCGAGTTACATTAATAACAGTTTTGAATTAGTAAAAAAATTATCTAACACTCAGATTGATGAAGATTATAGTTTAATCTCTCTTGATGTAATCTCTTTATTTACTAATGTACCATTGGAGTTGGCTATACAATCGATTTCCAATAGATGGAACTTTTTTCAAATAATTGTTCGATACCAAAAGATGAATTCATTGAGGCTACTAGAATGATAATATAGAATCGACGTATTTTATATTTGACAAACAGATTTATAAACAAAATTATGGGACCCCTATGGGTTCTCCATTGTCTCCAATATTAGCGGATTTGGTTATGCAGGACCATGAAAATGAGGTGTTGAGAACTTTTGACTTTAATGTTCCTTTTTACTATAGATACGTGGATGATATTGTTATGGCGATACCTAAGAAACAAATTGATAGAGTGTTACATAGTTTTAATAGTTATCATGAAAGGTTACAATTTATTATAGAAATAGGAGGGGATAAAATCAATTTCTTGGATACCACCATAATAGTTATCGATAATGTTTTACAATTTGACTGGTTTCAAAAACCTACGTATTCAGGTAGAATGCTTAATTTTTGGTCTCAACACCCCGTTTCACAAAAAATTGGAGTAATTTTTGGACTGGTTGATAAGGCGTTTTTACTTTTGCATCCAAATTTTCATGAGAAAAATTCAAAATTTATAATTAATATCTTGTTACTCAATGACTATCCTTTAGACTTCATTTTTGATAATGTCAGTAAAAGAATTAAATCAATTATAATAAGCCGTCACAACTTAATTCTAATGACAATAACATAATAAGAAAGAATATAAATTGGTTAATTATACCTTACATAAAAGGATTTTCTGAAAGATTCAATAACATTATTAATTTGATCAATGCGATTTCTGTGATATAATTGATTTTATGTCTTTTGTCGACCAACTTGAGGTAAGCTTATTGAGTATTTAATTTTTACTGTTTTATCAAAATTTTATTATTAAAAAATTTTTAAGGTAATTTTTAATTTTTGATGTATTATTACATCAAAAATTAAAAATAATATATAATAAAAATAATAATTCACAGACATACTCAATTATTCGAACTAATGTACATACTTTCACCTGAAGGAGTGATAGTCTTGCCTCAGATTGGTTGTATATTACATACTGCGGGACAACATCATTGTTTGCAACTCTGAGTAATTTTTAATTTTATATTGTATTGTCGCTGATGATGATCCGAAACGAAGGATCGAAACGTTCGACATAATATCTATGTTATAGATTTTAAGATTATATATTTTACGCACTGCTAACAGCGTTGACTCTTAATAGCCTTTTGTATTTACTTAATTTTTTGTATTGATTTATATGACATATCGTACAATATTATTCAGTAGGTTGGAAACTATCATTACGAGTACATATCATATAGAATGATTATATTAATTGTGAAATTAAAAAATGTCTTATATTAGTGAGGAAGAGAGAAATGAAGATAATAATAAGTCGACGCATTCAAACAGTGAAAATGTGTCATTAGAAAGGCAACGACGAAATAAAAGTTTCGTTTGGCAGCATTTTATAAAAATAAGTCAACATAAAGTGAAATGTTCTATTTGTAATCAAGAATTTTAAACAAAATATAGTAATACGAGTTGCCTTTCACGACATTTAACGTCGAAACTTAATGAAAGAATAATTGCAAGTTCGATGATGGAACAATAGCCACACAAAGTAAATTAATACCAAAGAACGTTGAAAAATTATGTTTTCATTACATGTGCGTCGAAAGTGGCTCCTTCTCGCACAGTTTGCGGTGTGAAAAGTAACCATTTACCGACAACCGTGCGGGAAATGAAGACCGTGCGAAAAGTAGTCACTTCCCGCACGGTCTGCAGTGCGGAAAGTAACGTCACGTGTGCGACAGTAGCGCCACGAGACTGTCGACACAGCTGCACACAGTTATCGACAGCAGTTCGGGAAATTGCTTTCCCCCACTAAGTGACTGCCGCGCTCGGCGAGCTTCGGCTAGCCTCAAAGCGCCGAACAACTAAGGCTGCGGTCCGTTTCAGGCATATGCGCGTATTTTATATAGTGAGCGTCACGTATAATATTGTAGGGGAATTCGTGCATATGCGTGAAACGGAACGCAGCCTAAGCGAGAGCACTAAATGAAATTTTATCTACTTGCGTTGCAGAATCGTCTTACAACAAAGATCATTCCGACTTTACACAGTAAAAGTGAATATGAAATCACAAGTATTTCTCCACATAATATACATATATATGTATGCTTATATGCATACATTGTGACGTGACGTTTTTCGTCCGTCACTTTGTTGACAAATACAAACTTACGGATCCTGCCCTCTTCCGGCTCAGGGGAGGGCGAGCGTATTTGCGTGCGCGGTCGAGCGCCGCGAAGTTTAAGGAAAATTGTTGTATTTATTTTATGATATTTTTCTTTTGCGAGTATTCTTATTAGCAATAGACGTGCGGATCGATGGCTATTTGGAAGATTGTATCGAGCTGTCTCACCCGATTGCCGGAGCAGAAGAAGAACTGAGAAGAAGATGGCCGGAGGCGACGAGCGGAATACTTTCGGAGGCAGGGAAATGCAGGTCGTATAATTACTGTCATTCTGTGTGTGCGTCCTCTATTTGCGCCCTCTTCATGCCGATCACTTTTGCAGAGGCCAGTGAGAGCATGCGAGATGTGAGGAGAATCTCCCGAAGTTTAGATCCAGAGAGTCCGCGAGGGCGAGGAACAACAATTAGAGAAAAGGAAACGGGCGGCAATGCGACAGACTCAGATTTCGCCGAGCCGTACGAAGCCGCGAGGTAACCGCGGGCCCACGCGATTCGCGGGGCCGCGCGAAACAGTTAGCGGCCAATGGGATGCGAGGACGACTGGACTTGATATTACGGCGCGGCCTGCGTACTCCCTGCCGAAACAAAGGACCTCACTCGCGTGGCGACCACGAGCCGAGGCACGATGCTTCTGTAAGAGGGAGCAGGATCCGAACTATGGAGAAGTAAGGAGAGAATACCGCGGATATCTAGGTTACCGGCTAGACGGAGGACAACCAAGGAGACTCAGAGGATATCGGTGAGACAAGCGTTGCTGGTTGTGAAGCCGCTGATCCGTTACGTCGCGAGATCGAGTGAGGCGCACGTGCCGAGAGCATGTTGGTCACATATCGCCTGTAATAAAGGCCGCTACGAATAACGATTATAGGATGCTGCGTGCGACTCGCTCGAATCGTTTAGAGAATTATCGCGTACGGTCGAATAACGCTCGCCGTCAGGTCGCCACCAAGTCATCGCGTATCGTAATTCGATGTTGTGTAATTGTTTCCGTCATCGCGTCTAGATCGAGCGAATAAGGTCGTCGAGTAGAATTTTCCGTATTTGCTAGAATGAGAGCTAGGGTTGTAGCCGGGAAAGCCGTGGACATTGTCAATCCGTTCTTTTGTTACTGCGAGGAGAAGCCGCGACGACCTTCGCGAAACGGGTGTTGGATCGAGCCCGGCATTAAAATAAGTCGCGAGAATGAATGTATTCCTGCAGTCGATTAAATATAATGTCCGTAATTGTGTAATTGTTGACGCTCTCGAGTAAGGTCGTCGAGTTAGAGTTTTCTGTTTTTGCTAGAATAAGAGCAATGATCTTAGCCGGAGAAATCGCAATTTCTATTGAATAAATCACCGGATACCGCGAATAGAAGGAAAGTAAGTTGCTACCCCGATTGCGTCTCCCGAGATGTCATTGATTATTATTTATTCAAATAAATGTTGTATTTGTTTTATATTAATTCTGAGTGTAATTATTGCGCTCTCTCTCTCTCTCTCTCTCGTTCCTCGAACCTTTCCTGCTCACACAAACCGCTCCCTCTATCTCTTTAGTGGCTGAGCTTGCCAGTTCCACCGTCGCTATGAGAGAAAGTTCCAGTAATATTTAGCGTAACGTTAGAGATTCTCGAGTATTTAGATTCGGTCTATGAGAATTAATAAAGTATCGAAGAGTGGCACGCTCTTTCGTGCCTGGCGCCCATCTTTGAGAGTCATTGAGAGCAAAATTGAGAGTAGAAAAAAAGCGACGAAGTTGCCCGTCACTCGTGAGTACGGTCGCAACATATATATATGTCTGGATGTACGTGCATAAATATACGTGTGTGTGTATATATATGTATGTGTGTGAGTGTGTGGATATATGCATGTGTTAGCATTACATGTAATTGATTTCTTAATTGTTTTCTTCCAATCTTCGCCCCCTTTCTTCCAATTCTTTGCCCCCTGGACCCCCACCAGGGGCCTTCGCCCCCTGAGACCTCCACAGCTTCGCTCCCTTGACCCTTGATCAGGGAAGCTCCGCCTCCCTGGACCCCCCCCACATAGTCTCACCCTGACTTTACCACGCACGTGTAATGAAAAATAGTATGTGCGACACGTGCGAGTTGGCTGTTGCAACTCGTGCGGGTGATTGCCCTCCGCACTTGGCGCACAATGTACTATTCCTACACTTTAATTTAAAATAAATCTGTTTCGAACTAATTTTTAAATTTTTTATGAAATACAAAGTATGTGGCATAATTGATTAGAACCAATTTGGTTTTCCATGAAATATGTTGATATTGTTTTATATTTAATTACGACACATATGAAAACGGTTCCAAACTTAAATATTTAAGATTATTTAGAAAAATTTTGTCCCCAATCGAATATCGAGTTACACATTTCCGAATAGAGTTTCGGGTCTCAAATAGTTTCGGGTCCTGTATCAAGAATTTCGGGACAGGCGGGTCCCGAAATTCGGATACCCGAACATTCGGGACCCGCCCGACCCGACCCGATTATTACACGACCCGACCCGACCCGAGGCTCGGGTATCCGAATTTTTCGGGTACCCGCTGTTGTGCCGCTACTTGTGACACAGGGTACGGGATCCACCAAGGATTCGGGAGCAGCAATAATTATTCACTTCTTTTATTTTTGTAACTTTTATATATATTAATAAACTTTATTAATTTCCACTTAATCACAAGTATTTATTTCACATAAATCACTTACACTACGCGTGTCGCGATATAACTTTAAGATCGTATTCGAGCAGAGTGACGCGCTACACTTTGATAAAATTACTGACTCCACTCTGCATCGGTCTTCTCATATTTATTTGAATTATTGAGGTCTCTGACCTTCATATTCGGCGCTTCTCGTCAGCGTTCCGCTAATCGGTCGAGGGCGTGATCGCGTAATCGCGTCGCGCTCGCGGTTTTAATATTATATTAAACTTATTATTAAACTTATTTCGCCGCGCGTTCCGGTAATCGGTCGAGGGCGTGATCGCGCAATCGAGTTGCGTTCGCGATTCATTTATATTATTAATTTATATTATTCTTATTTCTCGTCTTCGTTATTTCTCAGTTATGGCGCAATTGTCACTTGTGCAATTTAGCACTCGTGACATTCCTCCCCCTTTGGGAAAAGGAAATGAGGTTACGAATTTCCGTTGTACATATCTATATTCCCGGATTACAATTTATTTTACAATTGTTTCTTTGTTTAATATAACATAGCGTCGTTAACGCGGCGCTGTATTTCTTCTTCCTGTCTTTCTATTTTCTTTCTTTTATTCTTGTGCCGCGTAGTGTAAGTGATTTATGTGAAATAAATACTTGTGAATAAGTGAAAATTAATAAAGTTTATTGTTAATATATATAAAAGTTACAAAAATAAAAGAAGTGAATAATTATTTGCTGCTCCCGAATCCTTGGTGGATCCCGTACCCTGTGTCGCAAGTAGCGGCACAACAATTTGGTGGCAGCGGTGGAATCCACACAGCTGACTCCAGGACCCGAGAGCAGCGACGGCAGCAATCAGCCTGCAAATAAGGTGTATCAAATAAATAGGCGAAGGAGCGACCCAAGGAGGCAACGCAGAAGCCAGCACACCAAAAAAAAACAAAAGCGAGCACCCGGTATAGCAGCCGACGACCAGGATGCAGATAGCAGCGTAACCCGAGAGGCGACCTACCGCAAGCGTGACTCAGCAGCTTCGAGCAACGAGCAACCGACTACAAAGCGACATGCGATTAGCAGCGTTAATGTAAGTCCGAAAAATTATATTAAATCGCCAATGTAATCAAACTAATGTTCGAAGGCGAAAATAATAGCGTGTTACATCCCACTAAAAATCCCTCTTTCTTCATTATTATAAATATATGATTCATACATTTTCTTTATCTTATTTCTAGTTTGGTATTTCGTCTTAGTCAGATATTCTGTCTCCATTATATCTATATTTCGTAACCGTCCCTTTTATAGAAGGGCCTATCTTAGTT
>NW_017280254.1:74157-75171 GCF_001594065.2 Cyphomyrmex costatus | reverse complement strand
GCGGCACAACAATTTGGTGGCAGCGGTGGAATCCACACAGCTGACTCCAGGACCCGAGAGCAGCGACGGCAGCAATCAGCCTGCAAATAAGGTGTATCAAATAAATAGGCGAAGGAGCGACCCAAGGAGGCAACGCAGAAGCCAGCACACCAAAAAAAAACAAAAGCGAGCACCCGGTATAGCAGCCGACGACCAGGATGCAGATAGCAGCGTAACCCGAGAGGCGACCTACCGCAAGCGTGACTCAGCAGCTTCGAGCAACGAGCAACCGACTACAAAGCGACATGCGATTAGCAGCGTTAATGTAAGTCCGAAAAATTATATTAAATCGCCAATGTAATCAAACTAATGTTCGAAGGCGAAAATAATAGCGTGTTACATCCCACTAAAAATCCCTCTTTCTTCATTATTATAAATATATGATTCATACATTTTCTTTATCTTATTTCTAGTTTGGTATTTCGTCTTAGTCAGATATTCTGTCTCCATTATATCTATATTTCGTAACCGTCCCTTTTATAGAAGGGCCTATCTTAGTTTATAAACATTCAAACGACAGATGACTCACGCTCGCATACTCTTATGCGTCACGTAGATAAAGAATGTCTATTTTATAATCTTTTTCCTTCGAAGGCCTTTTTCTAGAAAAATGTTAAACAATAGCATATATGCCTAATAATTAAGTAGTAGTATATGGTAAGATCTTTCCGAATGCGAGGATGAATATCTTTTATTTTTCCTTTTCTTTCTTTTGTCTCTTATTCTTAATGAAACTAAAATCCAAGAGTCATAATATATAAAGTTATAAAATATTTTAACCCAACTTAAAATATACAACATTAATATAATTTAGAACATGTCGTTACATTTCGCCTCGCATAAGGATATTAGTTAAGGAAAATCGAACTTTTATAAATTATTAAAACTCTCGTCTACTAAGATAAGACTAGACTCGTAGTGTCGGGAGTAGGGCTTACGCGGAGCGCTGCTCCCTTATCGTAAGAAAACAAGCGC
>NW_017280254.1:67403-72942 GCF_001594065.2 Cyphomyrmex costatus | reverse complement strand
TTTGAAAGCGATTTATTCGTACCCACTCTAGCTAATTCCGCCCCTAGCGTAATGGCAACGCATCCGCCTCAGACGCCGCGTGGAGACGTTAACGCCGGGAATAACCAGCCGATAGCCAACGCGGAAATAGACGCGGAAATAGGACGTTTAAGGGGAACTGTCGAACCGCCAATAAGAAATAGACAGGACGAAATTCTGGACCGTTTAATAGTAGTAATTAACGGACTACAAGACAGGATGGACAGAATGGAAATTAATAGTAACGTGCGCGAAAATTTTCGACTCACCGGACCTATCGACAGGCCAGAATCGTTAAACGCCACGTACGGAAGAACGCAAAACGACGTAAGAGAATTGATAAACCGGCCGACGGGATATCTACATTTGAAGGACGCTCGTAGACTGATACCCGAAGTCGACGGATCTCAACGTCATAAGACGCAGGAATTTATAAGCGCCAGTACTTACGCGATGGAAAAAATCGACCTCGCGGAACGTTCAGCCTTGCTTGAGGAAATACTAAATACAAAATTAAAAGGAAAACTCTTACTGGATTTTCAAACCAGAAGTATACAAGATTTTGAACAATTACAGCGAGAAAAAGAGATAAACTATTTGGGAAGACGCGGAACATCGCATCTCCAATTAGAGTTTAACGCCTTAAAACAAAAAACGAGTGAAAGCGCGCACACATACGGACGACGCGTAGATCAATTAGCGATGGAATTATATGAATCGTTAATAGAAAAAAGAAATCCTACAAACGAACAGAAACGAGCGATCCTAGAGACAATTCAGGATCAAGCACTATTAAATTTCGAATTAGGATTGCGCGAGGACATCAAAATGATAGTCCGATCGCAAAAATATGCTACTCTGCAAGAGGCTATTAACGCCGCGAGCGCGGAAGAAAAAATTAAAGGTCCTTCCTTAAAAACGCCATTTAATAATCAAAATAGAAGTGGATCGCTTCAAAATAAAATTATACAGTGCCACAAATGCGGAAAAGCAGGGCACTACGGTCAAAATTGTCGGACGAGCCGTTATGCAAATAAATTTACTTTGCCTCGTGCTGAAAAGCCAGCAGGAATAAATACCGTCGAGAAATTTTGCACCTATTGTAAAAAGGCGGGACATAATCGAAACGAATGTTGGATACTTAACGGACGACCCGATAGAGATACGCGACAACGCGCGAGACGCGAAGCGGATAATAAAACAAAGCGAGTAAACACCGCAGTAAAAGCGAGAGAACCGAGAAGGAGCAAGCGAAATAGCGATAGCGAGGAAGCATCATATGCTAGCAGCGAAGAAGAAGAGAGAACGAAGACGCGGAAAAGGCGAGCGGCAATTGAGCATCAGATTACGCAAGTAACTGGAAATCGTGCGAATATCGGTCTCAGATTAGTAACTTTGCCGATAAAAGAAATGAAAAAGGGACGCATAAATCTCTTATTAGATACCGGAGCCACCCTAACACTAATCAAAGTAGGGAATTTGAAAGGCGAAACGCTCATAACTGAAAAGCCAATGGCTCTCACTGGAGTGACGGGCCATCAAATTAAAACTATAGGTAAAATAAAGGCGTCTGTAATAATAGGAAATAAAGAAATACGCCACACCATGCACGTAGTGAAGGATGATTTTCCTATCGACTACGCAGGAATACTTGGTATGGATTTCCTGCAGAAATACAAAATTAAGAGCGATCAAAAAAGCTATTTTCAAGTCGATGGAGTAACACTGAAACTCCATCCCTATAAAAAGCTAACGCTAACTCCTCGTAGCGAGACCATAATCCAAACGGTAACGGATAAAAATCGCATTGGAATAGTAAAATCAGAAGAAATGCGACCAGAAGTATTTATTGGCAACTGTCTGGTAGCACCTGAAGAATATGCTTGCCCAATAAGTATGCTAAATACAACGGGAGAGACAGTAGAAATAATAACACCGCTCGTGACAATAGATGAATTGCGGGCAAATGACCGCGAGAACATACTCACACTACATACAGCATGTAACAAGAGCGACTCACCAATACTAACACGCCGCGAGCGTATACGAGCGCAGATAGGAACCGAGCATTTAAATCAAGAAGAAAAGAAGACCATTGAACGATTATGCGAAGACTTCTGCGATATCTTTCATTTAGATGGAGATATGCTGACACACACGTCCACTGTGGAGCATGAAATAAATATCCGCACAAATAGCGCACCTGTAAATGTGCGACCTTATAGATTACCAGAAAAACATAAGGAAGAGGTAAATCGACAAATAGAAAAAATGCTAAAAGAAGATATTATCCGACCTAGCGCGAGTCAGTGGAACGCGCCACTACTGGTCGTTCCAAAGAAAGGCGACACGACAGAGAAGCCGAAATTGAGAATCGTGATAGATTTTCGAAAACTTAACGAGCTAACGATAGGCGACTCTTTCCCTCTGCCGAATATAAATGATATTTTAGATCAATTAGGAAACGCGAAATATTTTTCTACATTAGATCTTGCCTCGGGATATCATCAAATTCCCATGAGCGAAGAACACAAAAATAAAACAGCGTTTTCCACTTCGCATGGGCACTACGAGTTTAATAGAATGCCCGTCGGGTTAAGGAATGCACCCGCAACTTTTCAAAGATTAATGAACGCGATATTAGCCGGAATCCAAGGCTTAAGATGCCTCGTATATTTGGACGACATCGTCGTCTACGGATCAAATTTGGAAGAACATAATAAACGCCTGATTGAAGTAATGCAGCGTTTACGAAAACATAATCTAAAATTACAGCCCGACAAGTGCAATTTCCTTAGAAAGGAAGTAATTTATCTGGGTCATATAATTACTGAAAATGGAATACGACCAGATCCAAGCAAATTAAGTGCTGTAAACAATTTTCCTATACCAAGAAAAATCAAGGATGTGCAATCATTTATTGGATTGGCCGGATATTACCGGAAGTTCATTGAAGAATTTTCTAAAATTGCAAAACCTCTTACGAGTTTAACCAAAAAGGGAGTAAAATTTGAATGGGGTATGGAACAGCAAAACGCGTTCGAATTATTAAAGGCAAAACTCACGTCGGCACCCGTACTAAGTTACTCGGATTTCTCTCGTGAATTCTTAGTAACGACCGACGCATCTGATCATGGAATTGGAGCCGTATTATCACAAGGTCCCGTAGGCAGAGACCGACCGATTGCTTATGCTAGTAGAATTTTGAATAAAGCCGAACAAAACTATAGCACGACAGAAAAGGAACTATTAGCTATAGTATGGGCCGTGAAACATTTTCGACCATATTTATATGGCACAACGTTTACCATTGTGACAGACCACAGACCATTAATCTGGCTATTCAATGTCACGGATCCAGGATCTAGGATTAATTACATGGCGACTAAAATTAGCGGAGTACGATTATAAAATCGTACACAAAAAAGGCAAATGCAACACAAATGCCGATGCATTAAGCAGAAATCCAGTTACGGAAGACCCACACGTCAATCTCATCCATCCGGAGGAAGAAGGACGGCAAGAAGAAGAAGAAGAGGAAGAAACAATTAAAGAATATACGGCTGAGGAGAAACGCCGCATACTATACGAGTATCATGACGCTCCGTTAGGGGGGCATCAGGGGGTCGCGCGGACACTGAACCGTATCCGATTACTACATAACTGGAGAGGCATTACTCGAGACGTCGAAGAATACATAAGCAAATGTGAATATTGCCAAAAGAACAAATTAAGTAAAAAGACGAAGATGCCATTAGTAATTACAGACACGCCTACGAAACCGTTTGAAAAATGTGCATTAGATATCGTAGGGCCATTAACTGTCACAACTAATGGAAATAAATATATCCTGACCTTCCAGGACAACTTAACTAAATTCAGTAAAGCTATTCCTATAGATAATCAAGAAGCGGCTACCGTCGCGAAAGCATTCGTGACCAAAATAATAGTAGAACACGGTACGCCGGATAAAATTCTTACCGATCAAGGTACTAACTTTACTAGCGAGATGTTTAAAAATACTTGCAAACTATTGAAAATAGAAAAGATACAAACGACAGCCTATCATCCGGAGAGTAACGGAGCCTTAGAGCGCTCACACAGAACGTTAGCCGAATATCTCCGGCATTATGTTAACGAGGAACAGAGCGACTGGGACGAGTGGCTACCCTACGCAATGTTCGCCTATAATACTACTCCTCATACGGCAACGGGTTTCACGCCGTTTGAATTAATGTACGGCTATCAAGCAACTCTACCATCGGCGTTATCGAAGACGCCAAAACTAACGTATTCGTACGACAATTACGTACAAGAACTTCGCGAAAGAATACGCGCCACAAATCAAATAGCCCGAGAACACGCGCAACAAGAAAAAATTAAAGCCAAAAAACAGTACGATAAAACGACAAAGAAGGAAACATTTAAGGTCGGCGACAACGTTTTACTATTCGATGAAACCGTTCGAAGGGGCAGATCTAAAAAACTAGAATCAAAATGGATCGGTCCCTACCTGATTCTCGATAAACATAACGACGTAAATTTTTCGATCAGGATGGGACGGAAAACAATGCGCGTACACGCTAATCGTCTAAAACTTTTTATTGAACATTAAAGCAGAAGCAAATAAGCGAATATGTTAGTAGAAGCAAATAGTATAATAAATATATTAATATTATATAGAAACAAAAGAAATACTTACATATTTTAATAAGGTGGAGGTAACTCCTCCACAATCCTCCTCCCCGTCACGGTGCACACATGCACCCTGTAACGGGGCATAGCGCGCCACTCCCTCACTGGAAGAGGACGTATGCGTGATCGCTCGTACTCTTGCAAATTTCTTGCGGCCTGCAGCCAATAGCTGCGTAGGCAGCTGTCGCACGTAGAGGGTGCAAAATAAAGATTGCAGCGTAAACACCTCATAATAAAGATTTTTTTTTTACACTTTCAATGGTTCACTCTCAACGACTAAAGGTGTACTGAATAAAAGAATTAAAGAAGCAGCATAAGATAAACCGCGAAGCAAGGATTCACCGAAAGTAATATGAATCCTTATCTTACAGGATCCTCCTTGTGTGGAGTTACACGGATGGAACCACACACACATATAACTGGGAATCATACAGTAATACGCCCGGTATATATTTCGAAGAAATAGGAGTGATGAATCAAGCGGAATCCGAATGGAAACTTGTCATTAAATTAGACATTACCGCTTTTAAGATTCGATACGAACAATTCCAAAATTACTTAAAAGGTACAAAAAAACGATGCGAAAGGTCATAGCAGGAAACGCACAACAAATATGTGCAAATATGATGCAGATTATGGAAAAAGGGAATACCCAACTTACTGCCGCATTAAATTATTTAAATGTATTATATAACGCTAATACAAAGAAAAGAGGCTTATTAAATGCCATCGGCACAATCAGCAAAACGCTATTCGGAACCATGGATGCTGACGATGCACAACGAATAGACGAGCAACTACAGCTACTGAAAAATAATCAGCAGGT
>NW_017280254.1:58845-66655 GCF_001594065.2 Cyphomyrmex costatus | reverse complement strand
GGAAATTGTAAATTAACTACGTCAGAAATCATTTTGAGGACGAAAACACAATTAGAGACGCGTTATATTCAAACGAACGTACCAGAGTTCAATTTAACTTTAAATAAAGAACAAGAAACTACATTCGATCTTCCAAAACGTACTCCTTTAAGACATATAATTAAGGATACGGAAGAATTAACGAAATTAAGTTTAGAAACAAGCGAAATACAGGAATATTTAAAAGGCGACAATATTTTATCCAATTATAGATATATAGTATATCCAATCGGATCAGGCGTACTGATAATAGCTCTAGTAAGCGGAATAATAGTAGGTATTTTATGGCTAATAAAAAATAAAAATAAAAGAAGTGAATAATTATTTGCTGCTCCCGAATCCTTGGTGGATCCCGTACCCTGTGTCGCAAGTAGCGGCACAACACCGCACACTCCTAATAAGTACTATTTTACACCTTTCCTTGTTCAGAAACGTTAAACTTTCCATGCGAGGTAACTTTCACTCTCCTCCCCCCCCCTTGCCAAGGGCACACGACTTCCATGATTTTACTGTTGCTATAATTGTACTTCCGCCCTCTTTCACCCTCCGTTTGCGTGCGTGCGTGCGTGCGTGCGTGCGTGCGTGTGTGTACGCAACAGTACAATTATAGAAGTCGTATGTGTAGATACAGTAGGTTCCGCCACCTCCTGCGGGGGGGTTCCACTACTGTTAAAAATAATCTAACCCAAGCCATTTAGTGGTGTGAGGTAGCTCTTGCTTCGCATAGAAAGTCGAAACCCACGTGCAACAGTACAGGCATGTGACTTTCTATGCGAAAACACTTTCATAATTGTACTATTGCACGTGGGTTTCGACTTTTTACGAGAAACGAGAGCTATCTCACACCACTAAATGGATTGTGCTAGGTTAGTTACATCTAAGTAGACAGTGAAATGACCGCTCTAAAAGATTGTTGGGTAAAACTTCGGAATCGCTACAGCGGATAGTTCATTCTTTCGGAAGTGTACCCGTCCTAACTTCGCATTGAAAGTCGGAAACCGTTAAGTTTACGAACATTATGCATTGAACCTTTTTTGTAAAGAGTTTAAAGGGCTTCATTTTTTGTTTGAAACTTTTTTTTGTGAAATCAATATTTTTTGAGATATGCATTAAAAGAGCGAAAAAAACCGATTTTTTAGCAGTTTTTTTAAAATGACGGCCAAAGTATGATTGACCGCCAAATTTTATTGTCAGATTTGTTTTCAGGAGCTAAAAATACATGAAAAAAATGTATTTGCAATAAAATTGTAGATGCTGTAACAATTCCGAAGTTTTACCATAACTTTTTAACGAAGGACGAGTGACGGCTAAAACCTGGTGGAGGTTACTCAGGATCATGACCTTGACAACATATGTCAAGATCAAGGTCATTGGGGGAGGGTCCCCTAATCGGTACTTTTACCAAAGATTTTTTGCATCGGATTATGACTGGAGATGAAAAGTGGATATTCTACGATAACCCCAAGAAGAAAAAATACTACACTAAGCACGGTCAATCATGGCCATCGACCTCAACATCAACACCAAAGCCGAACATTCATGATTCGAAGATCATGCTTTGTATCTGGTGGGACCAAAAGGGTGTTGTTTACTATTAGCTGCTGAATCCTGGCGATTCCATTATGGGCGATCGGTATCGGCTATAATTGATTTGTTTGAGCCGTGCATTGCGAGAAAAACGGCCGGAGTATGAGCAAAGACGTGATAAAGTTATTTTTCTTCATGACAACGCACAGCCCTATGTCACAAAAGTCGTAAAAAAATATTTGGAAACGCTCAAATGGGATGTTTTACCGCACCCGCTGTATTCTCTGAACATTACTCCTTCTGATTCCTGGTTGTTCCAAAGGATGCAGCACGATTTGGCAAGTCATTCGTTCACTTCTTTCGCAGAAATCGAAAATTGACTCAAAAATTGGATTGCCTCCAAGACGAGTCATTTTTTCGAGATGTAATTCGAAAATTGCCTGAGAGATGGGAAAAAGTAGTAGTCAGCGATGGGCAATAGTTTAATTAATCTCTTCTAGCCCGTGTTATAGCCCGAATGGCTATCACTTACTTTATTAATTATTTCATTTCAACCGGCATAGCAACCGGCACCGGAAATGCAAGTCTGCACATTCTTTAAACCGTGCGCGACAAAGCGTCGATCGAAGATCATAGCGTGCGAAATACCTAAACGCACTCGGCATGGCAACCGACAGCGGAAGTGCAAGATTTCACATTCTTTAATCACGCGATCGCGCCTCTAGCGCGATAAATATTACCATATATGGTCCGATCGAAGACCAAAAGCGACAACATCAAACTCAATATAAGCGACTGCCTAATTGCGGAGCGCAGAGTCTTGTCTTAAAATCTAAACGTAACGATACGTTACGCGCATCGCGAGAACCGAGTCAAGTAACATCCGCGATAACGTTCGTCGCCGACCGGTTTACTCATAAGTCACGAGCGCGATTAATAAATTGTAAGCAATTATATTCAACAATTGTATTTAATTATACGAAAGGTAATTAATAATAATGTAATACATCAAGTGTAATCAGTTATTAAAATTGTTATAATAAATAAAAGGGGTTATTTTAAATAAAAGTGTGGTGAAGTGAGTGTTTGTTCGACGACCTTTTTCACTATCCTCGTCTTTCCTCATGGGTCCAACCCTTTGAGCGGATCGAATCCCAAAATAATATCTTGTTGCATCGAGATGTACAACAATTTATTTTGTTTTGAAATAAATGCATTTTTGAACACAAAATAACGGACCGAACTAATTTGTACTTCCAATATAATAGATATTTTTTATTTATATCGTTTTGTACGTATTGATCGAACAATTGTATTATTTTATTATTTTATGTAAAATAATTTAGTGTACAACGCACCCCGCATCTATATTGAGGCCTGCCATCGTTGATGTTGCTGTCCCAAAGGGCAAAATATGTAGAATTATTTGTTCCAAGCCAATTGCCCAAACAATGGTATGAAATATCTGTTGAAACAGGATTAACAATATATTTCTGATAACTTCCGAAAAAGTCAGTTTTTTATCATTGGGTGCATTCAGTATTACAACCGCTCACTGAGCGCTCAGTGAGCACCCTAGGATTGTGTATTAGATGCGAGCGCTCATTAGCTGCTCACAGTAAGCGGTCACCATCTTTGTGAGCGTAAAATGTTATCACATCCCTAGAGAAAAGTAAGTCTTGTAAGTAACCTCCGATTTCGATAAAATTAGACTCATTCGACGCGTGTTTGCATAAAACGGAAGAATATGGCAGAAATATAAGTGTCGCTCTGCCCCGCGAACCGAGATATTAAGCATTGAAGTCGTGACTATTCAGGTTAGGAAATCTGTCACAGTCCTACAATCGCCATGTCTTCTACATGCATTTCGATTTTATGCATATGCGTCTCATTACGTTTCTAACTCCTAAAATGTGATTGGTTAATTTTCATTATGCATATGTTTATGCGGTTATGCAAGTTTGTGTGGATATAGCTTAAGAGCCCCAACACACACTTTTGCATAACGCATAGAGCATGTGCATAAGGAATTTCATTGGCCCATTTTCTTATGCATGAGTCAATGGACCAATCAAATTCTTTATGTATATGGTTTATGCGTTATGCAAAAGTCTGTGCTCCCCACTTAACGCATAATATATCTCGGTTCGCGGGGCAGAGCGACTTCTATCTCTGCCAGATTCTTTCGTTTTATGCAAAAACGCGTCGAATGAGCCTAATTTTATCGAAATTAGAGGTGGTGGGGGTATTCTGTATAATTACCAATAACTCTAATTCTAAAACATTATAATTAAAAGTTGTCACAAAAGGAATTATCACGCGAATATGTTTTTATTCGTATGTAGAATAACTTATTTACAGATATTTTATCTTTAAATTATATTTCTTACTTATTATACTACCATTTATTATTTCTTTGTGAAGCTGTGAAAGCATGAATGCTTAATGAGCGACGTGAACGACAAAAATTTACGCTCACCAAAATTGATGAAAAATGATGAGCGCTCTCAATAAGCAGCTAATAAGCATTTGCATCCAATACACAATTCTAGAGTGCTCACTAAGCGCTCAGTAATTTATCAAGCATTATCAAGAGAACATTTCATCTAGTACGTAGAAATCGCTCACTGAGCGCTCAGTGAGCAATTGTAGTACTGAATGCACCCATTGCTTCATGTCATTGTACAATAATCTATTAACGAATAAACGATATTATCATTTCATTTAAATGATTAATTTAGTAGCAATGTAAATAAAGAGAAGACAAGTGTATATATTTGTTTGCTAAGCTCTAATTTTGTAAATCTCGATTGCAATTAATTTTACTACTCAAATATTTAAAAATGTATGAACCTCTTTAATTATAAATTGCTTCTAAAAAATTCACCAACGTTAATGTAATTACGAGAAATTAAGAAACACTTACTGCGTCCCTCGAAGTTACATCGTTTGAATTCTAATTGTAAGATCGATCCATCCGGACAATTACTGAACTCAGAAGAGAACGTGTTACATTCTAACGAGATCGTGGAGTTATTGTTGATGCTATATTTGAAATGATAATGACCGACGATGGGGCAGTATTCTCTTCGGACCACTGTACCATCGACTTCTTTCGTCCCTGTTGGTAGAAAACCAGAAAATAATAATTATTGAAGACAATTTTATATACATATTCTAAATATACTTTATAGATATACTCTTCATATAAGAAAATACATATTTATTAGGTCAATTGAAAAGTTCCGTCTGTTCTTTTGCAAAAAATATAATTTTATTTAAGAAAGAAAATGAAAAAGTATATCAATCAAAATATTGTCCATTGTTAGCAATAACTTTTTCTGATCTTTTGGCAAGCAATTTCAGCGGCGAAAAAATGACATCCTTGAAGGCTATCCAGTCAGAGACCCATTCTTCGACGTCTTCATAAGAATTGAAGCGTTTCTCAGCAAGTGCGTGTACCATCTACCGGAACAAGTGGTAGTCGGAAGGAGCACAGTCTGGTGAATAAGCCGCATGAGGTAGCACTTCCCAGCGAAATGCTACCAATGTTTCCTTAATAGACTTAGTAATGTGAGGTTATGAAGTAAAATCACTTAATTCTGTCTTGTCTCATATTCTGGTCGTTTATCGCTCAATGCTCGAATCAAACGGATTATTTGTTCTCGGTAGAGATCCCCAGTGACTGTTTGACCAAATTTCAACAGCTCATAGTACACTACATCTTTCTGGTCTGATCAAATACAGAGCATGGCCTTTTTTCTATAAATATTGCGTTTTGGCGTCGATGTCGATGGTTGGCCTGGATCGCAAATGGTTTTTCGGCGTTTGGGGTTATCGAAATGGATGCACTTTTCATTATCAGTCACAATTCAATGCAAAACCACTTTCATTGTTGCCTAGCAAACAGGTTTTCGCAGGTGGTTTTTCGCCTTTCAATGTCTCTTGGCTCAGTTCACATGGGACCCATTTTCCTTCCTTGTATATCTTTCCTAAGGCTTTTAAACGATTGGAAATAACAGATTGAGCACAATTTAATACTTCTACAGGTTGTTTTTGCATTTAACATGGATCTTCATCCACCAATACTTGCAATTCTTGTCTTCAAATGCTGTTGGCCGTCCAGAACGCTTTTTGTCCCCCACATCAAAATTACTACTTTGAAAACATCGAAACCATTCTCTGCATGTTTTATCAGAAGGAGCACTATCACCATAAACTTCTACAAACATTCGATGAGCTTCAGCTGCAGTTTTCTTCCGTTTGAAGCAAAACATTAACATTTCGCACAAATGACGTTTATTTGGCTCAAATTTCCATATTTTCGATACAGTAAGAAACAATGTTATTGATGCAAACGTATACTTTTATATACTGAATTTTATTGACAGATAGTAAAACTAAAAAATTAAGCTTGATATAAACATTAGAGTTATCGACAGTTCCAGCTATAGATTCTCGTCACTAGATGGACGGAACTTTCCGATTGACCTAATATAAAAAATGTCTTTTTAAATAAAAATATATTATTGCTTTTTAAAACATCTAAAATTAAAATATAATTTAAGGATTCGCGAAATTGATGAAACATATTATAAATATAATAAGTGATGTCAGTAAGAGCCAACACAGAATGGAAGAGTGTGAAATACAATTAATTAAATTAGTGTAACATATACGCTTTGACCGTTGTTTTGGATTCTCTTCAGTCCAAAAAGCACCATCAAATCTAATTCAGTAACATTATTTTGTTACGTCACAATTGTAAAGATTGTGTCCTTGTAAGAAAGTGAACATCAATTTTACAAAATTTTTGTAAACATTGCTGAAGAAAAAACCAAAAAACTAACTAATTTTATTTAAAATTATTCTTGAAAAATAGAAATTGTAAAGAAAAATCTTTATATGCTGTAATATTTCAAATCAAGAGACATACGCGGTTTCCATTGTGCATCCTGTCATTAAACTAGTATATTCATTAAATAAAATACATGAAAATTTAATTATTGTAAGATTATTGTAGATTAGAGTTACAAAAAGTTTTTATATAACTTACTTGACAGATAAGATTGGAACGTTATCAACGACTCAAAATACAGAATAGTATTGAGCCATGTAATTCTAATCAAAGTCAAAGTAAGAACAGAATACACAAATTCAAACTTATGTGTTATTTAACCGCAATCCTGCCAACAGGATTATTACTGAACTAAAGACAATATTGTAGGATTGGAAGCGTTACGGTTTTATTACTGTGCCGCCCCGCGCGCAGATCAAATGTCGCTCGAGCGTCGTACGGCATTTGGACCGCGCGTGGTGAGGTGAGAGGGACAGCGGAAAATGGAGGCGAAAATCGGTCGAAAGTTACATACACTTTATGTATGTTTACTTTATACTGGCACCTTTAATTAATAATAATATATCAGTTACTTTTCATGGTAATATATAGTTAATATATAAAAAGATTTAAATTTTTGAGGATACTTTTTTGAACATGGCTTGAACTTTTCATTTTTATGATTTTTTTCGGATCAGGAGACGCGGTAGCGTCTCCGGACATGTTCAAAAACTGAGAGACGCTACAAGTCTCTTATCCCGAGCCACCAAACACACCAGTGCAGTTAGGTTCAAAAACAGGCAAAAAAAAAAATTAATAACAGCACGGCGCTAGATGGAAATGGTAGCAAAAATTATGTAGAATTCGGGAAAAAAAATGCAACACGATCATAGGGGGGCGGGGGAAATGGGAGGGGGTTTTAGGGGGTATATACAAACGGTTTGTAATTATTTACAGCGAAACTATGCCTCGTATCAAAAAACTGTAAATGGAAAAGTTGTAAGTATTAAAAAGTTCTACAACTTTTGTATACAACATTTTTGGTAAACCTTCGTAAAGACTACGTCACCCATAAAAAATGTTATTAACATATTTTCCGACGTATTTTAGGTCGCTGAACACGAATCTGAAGTCAAAATTTGTCGCTCGGCCGCATCTTAGCCGCTATATTGAAAAAAAATAGTTAAAACGTCATTTTTTTCAGTTTTTTGCATTTATCTTGAAAACTCAAAGTCGCACGAAAAAAAGTTTCCAATAAAAAATGTAGAGCACAAAATTCTCTACAAGAAAGGTTTTATACATTTTCTTCGTAAAATCAAAAGTAACGCCGTAAATGGAAGGTCGCCAAAGACCATCACTTTGCACCCGCCCGTGTGTGTGTGTGTATGTGTGTGTGTGTGTGTGTGT
>NW_017280254.1:56082-58808 GCF_001594065.2 Cyphomyrmex costatus | reverse complement strand
ACACACACACACACACACACACACACACACACACACACACACACACGGGCGGGTGCAAGGGGGCGGCCTTCGGCCACCCCCCCGCACTCACACCGTCGACAGAGGTCTGCCCCGACAGTACTATCATAGCAACAGTACAATCGTAGAAGTCGTGTGCCCCTGTGCAGGGAGGGAGAGTTAAAGTTACTTCGCGTGGAAAGTTTAACGTTTCTACATAGGCGCCAGTTGTTCTCATGTTCATCCTTCATTTATGGCGTTACTTTTGATTTTACGAGGAAATTGTATATAACTTTTTTTGTACAGAATTTTGAGCTCTACATTTTTTGTTTGAAACAGTTTTTCGTGCGACTTCGAGTTTTCAAGATAAATGCAAAAAACTGAAAAAAAAAATTTTTTCGATGTTTTATCAAGATAGCGGCTAAGATGCGGCCAAGCGACAAATTTTGACTTCAGATTCGTGTTCAGCGACCCAAAATACTTCGGAAAACATGTCAATAAATTTTTTTCCGGGTGACGTAGACTTTCCGAAGGTCTACCACATTTTTTGACATAACCTCAAAATTTCCTGGAAAATAGGAGAAACCGCGTTTTTCGTTTTTAATTTTTTTGTCCTGTAGAAATGAATATTTTTTCACCATATTTGGTGGAAAAATACTTTTTTATGTCTCAAAGAAGCTGGAATTTTTTGAAGTAAAAATATTAATTTTTACGTCTTATATTGCTCGAAAAATGAAAAAAGTACCTCAACTTCAGTCAAAAAGTCTGGTGTCAAAACTCAATATTTTTGGCAATTTCAGGGGCGTTTTTTATTCGTTGAAGCGTGTACTTTTAGATGGTGTAATGAAAAATTGGCGTCACTATAGAAAAATTTGCCCAAAAATACAGATTATTAATACAGATTATTTAAAAAAATAATTTTTGCATATTTTTAAACATCATATTCTTCCAACAATTTGTAATTGCTTTATTTATTGATATAACAATAAATGTTATCATTTTCAAAGATTTTTACTGTAAATTTTAATAAATAATTACATATATATTAACGGAAAATTACAAAAATGCTGTTTGAAAATCACGTTTTTTCACTTTTTCGCATTTTTGGGCAAATTTTTCTATAGTGATGCCAATTTTTCATTACACCATCTAAAAGTACACGTTTCAACGAATAAAAAACGCCCCTGAAATTGCCAAAAACATTGAGTTTTGACACCAAACTTTTTGACTGAAGTTGATGTACTTTTTTCATTTTTCGAGCAATATAAGACGTAAAAATTAATACTTTTACTTCAAAAAATTTCAGCTTATTTAGGACATGAAAAAGTATGTCTCCACCAAATATGGTGAAAAAATATTCATTTCTACCGGAAAAAAAAATTAAAAACGAAAAACGCGGTTTCTCCTATTTTCCAGGAAATTTTGAGGTTATGTCAAAAAATGTTGTATACAAAAGTTGTAGAACTTTTTAATACCTACAACTTTTCCATTTACAGTTTTTCGATACGAGGCATAGTTTCGCTGTAAATAATTACAAACCGTTTGTACCCTCTAAAACCCCCTCCCATTTCCCCCGCCCCCCTCTGATCATGTTGCATTTTTTTTTCCCGAATTCTACATAATTTTTGCTACCATTTCCACCTAGCGCCGTGCTGTTATTAATTTTTTTCTCTAAAAATATTATCTGCACTGGTCTAAAAGTCCATTTTTGGGAGGTGCATAACTACTAAAATATAAAAAATTTTGAATCAAACGTTATATGCCCTGAAAGGCGGCATCACCACGAGTAATTTCAGACAAAAAAATTTTAAATCGGTCAAGCCGTTCTGGAGATATAAGCGGTCGAAAAGTGGTGACTTTAATAAAAAATTAAGAAACGTCTCCTTTTTCTTCTTCTTCTTCTCTGTCCGCATTCAAAATTATAAATTGATCATGATCTATACATGTCGATCAGTCGACATTGAAATGCCGATCAACAAGTTCGGACTGCCGCTCGGAGGAGGAACCGAATCGCACTATCAGTGGTGTGGATTATTCAGAAATTACGTGCGCGATAACGCTCTTTGTCGAGTTGCAGCCGACTTTGACGCGAAGTCGCGTAAGATTCGACGTTTAGCGCTACCAGTGGATGATACTGACGCAGCAAACAAACGATACGTGCAGCAGAGTGTTCAAGATTTGAAAGATCGTCTTGATGAAATTGAAAGAAAGATAACATCATTCCAGAATAACGTGCAAATTATGTTAAATGATTTTGAAAAGAAGATTCGAGAAGCGAAGAATGTCTGAGAAACGATCGCTGGTAGAGGAATTACATGCTCCGGCGAGAAGAAATTTCCCGCGAAGACGTGTCATAGTACACGGATACGATGATCTGTGGCAAGCGGATGTAGTCGAGATGCATCCGTATACGCGCTTCAACAGAGGTTACCACTACATTCTCACTGTCATCGACGTGCTGAGTAAGCATGCATGGGCCATGCCGCTCAAAGCAAAGAGCGGGAACGAGGTGACGCGGGTAATTGCAAAGATAATTCGAGACGACCGAAGATGTCCGAAAAATTTGCAGACAGACAAAGGAAAAGAATTTTACAACTCGGATGTGCAGAAACTCTTGAAGAAGCACAACATCAATCATTATTCTACGTATTCCGTAATGAAGGCATCGGTCGTCGAACGATTCAATCGTACATTGAAGAATGACATGTGGAAACAGTTTACATACAACG
>NW_017280254.1:46030-55925 GCF_001594065.2 Cyphomyrmex costatus | reverse complement strand
TCTACGAATACGAACTGCATCGCGTCGCTAATCCCGATGTATACCTTGTTGAAAAAGTGTTGCGCAAAAGGGGAAACGAGGTTTATGTGAAATGGTTGGGACTTGACAAATCACACAATTCGTGGATTCATAAAGACAATGTATTATAAAATTATAAATTATACATTATAAAAATTACACATTATATAAATTATATATTATACATTAAAGTATATTAAATATCCTTTACAAATATATTTACATATTATATATTACATATGGATATATTTACATATTATATATTACATATGATATATTACATATGATATATTACATATGATATATTACATATGATATATTACATATATTATATATTTTATGCATTTTATACATGTTATACATATTAAATATTATTATTATTCATACAAGATATGTTTTATTTACACCGGTAATGTCCCCATGGGAGCGTGTCGGCAGAACCTGATACGATATACCGCTTATCATCGTGTGGACTTAAAGCGATTTTTGTTTCCGATATCGTATACACCTCGTGCAATTTCGATCTGATGCACGATTGTCTGCGCGTCATTTCAATAGCATCGTTTAAGCATCGCGTGTAATCATCAAAAGTTATGGATCTTGCCACAACGTTCCTTTTGACACCATTTGCCTTTTTCGTATCCTTCTTTCCTTGCACACGTAAAGCGTACATTTTCGCTCTAAGCCCGACGAATTCAGTCATGATGGCACCGTTGTTCTCATCTTTCATAAGACCTGGAACTTTTTTATTCGCGAGCGGAATGCTATATGGATTATCGACAGAGTAATCGCTCGTATCAAATCTATCCATATCGCGTTTTATAATTTCATATACGTCGTCACATTCTACATGGTATATGAGACTATCAGTATCAGTATACATAATTTTGCATTTATCGTGAAACAGCGGTGCCATATATTCGTGGTGAAACTCATACAAACACGTTTTCGATATATCGAGGATGCACATACCCACGTATATCGGTTTGTCGAATTTCACCTCGAGTTTACGCAGCTCTATCGCGACCAGATTCTCTGAGAAAACGCTATGACTGTGAAAGTTGGGTTTCGCGATCATTGCTTCGGCACCGTATCTGCCTTCCCATTTTGTTACTAATTTTACATCAACGCGATCGCGCACATTCTCCATGGTTTTACCAAATACCGTGTTATTCATAAGTTTGTATGAATTTTTATCAAAATCATTCTTTGCCAAAGTTTTAAATTTTGTATTTAATTCTATGTAATCGCGAAGCCATGGAGATTGCGTGAATTGCAGTATACGGTGAATCTTTGCGATACGGAGGCCGTGACGAGTACACTGCTGCAGGTTGCGATAATGAATCACGTAACGCTGCTTATCGCATAACGTCGCGAGGAGCTTGTCATCGCGCTTGCCGGGTGGTTTTTCTCGCGTTGGACAGAACGGTAGGTCAGTGTGCGCGTCGTGGAGATGTTGTGGGTACTCAATGTCAACCTCGAGAATATAGCCTGTAGGTGAATCTAGTGGGATGGTCGAAAAGTCGAAATTTTGCACGTCGTCGACCCATCGAAAATCAGCGTATGGCAATGGTTGACACATTGCCCAGCCGTAGAGATTGTTGACGTCATGGTACATTAGGTACGATGATGGTTTCGATGAGTCGTACGACGACATGTATTTGTTGTTGGTTCGCGTGTACCTATTTGAGCACTGGCTCAGACCACCGCGTATACCGCGCTCGACAAACATGACCATGTCGATGTCTGTGAGCAGTTCAAATTTTACACCCGTATGCTTCAACATGGCATCTCATGTGAAGCCAGGTAGGGTATAATAATACGCGAGGTCGAGCCCGTAACTCGCAATCCGACTCTGTTCTTCCAAAGATTCGATGAACTCGTCGCATCGCTGTTCTCACGCGATGTACTCTTCTCTGGTACTAAGCAGGGTAGCTTGCTCTATCAAATCTCGCTCTATGTCGCTAGATTGACTAATGACGCCATGCGTCTAAATCTTTGCGTTTTATATCAATCTATTAGGCAACGTCGCATCTCTTAACTGTGCAATTTGGCAACGTTGCATTTGTATCAAATTACATTACTGCTCTCATCACCGGACGTGTCTTTTGCATAAAATCTTAAACAGAAATTGCGAACGTCGCATTTTTAAATATTAAATTACAATATTAGAATTCTGTATTACGACCGTCAATTATAAATCAACAAGAATAAGGAAACCGTAATAATTTACGATTTACTAAGCCATCTACGGTCAAAGCTAGATTACTATGCTTATTATAATGTGTGAATTTATATACCGCGTATGTAGTCACCAATCACGTGCCGAAAATTTTTCAGACTTACAACGCAACACTTAAACAACTACCGCAGTAATATCACAAAGTTAAATTGACAAACAATCTAACAATTTTTGATGCTTATAGCATCTTATTAGATCTTTAATAAATATTAAAAAATGTCGCGAGGTTGCGCGACAGCAACAAGCCAATTAGAATAAAGAGCGGCCCGATAGGAGAGGGACCTAGCGGCCTGCGTGGATCCGCGAATGCTCCCGATTATCACTTGCGCGGTGATCGAGTTCATGTAAAGAGGTCACGGGATCTCCGGAGCTTTTGGGAACTGAGAATGATGTCTACCGTTGCCGAGAAATTTAGTGGCGGAGGTTTTCCTCTGAAGGATCGACGAGGGATCGTTACGTGGTGAGGCGAGCGTTATCTTATAATTTGTGTAAAACCACCGATCGCGGTATGTGAAATGCGTCTCGAGTGGATCGCGCGTTACTCGGTATTTCGTGTTAGAGTTCCCGATGTCGTATTCACCGCCTCAAGTCGTTTTAAAGTAATCGTTGCCGTAGGCGCGTGCCATTCGCTCGGACGCTGAGATTATTGAGAAGTATAATTGTTGTTGTTGCTCGCCCTCGTTGCCGCCAAGTCACTTGTGTAATTGTTAATTGTTGAGAATTCTTTAAAGCCGAGACTGGCGTTATTGCGCATTAGAGAACCGTTGCCGTCTAATGTAAAATCGTATGTTCTAATTATTCACGAAGTAATTATTGTTAACATAATAAGATCTAGATTTGGTCGTATATTTCTACTCGGCGAAGTATTGCCGAATTTCCTTTTTGTAGGCGACGGCCAACGCGACACCACCAAACGCGATACCCACGCGAAAATTCCGAAAATTCTCGTTCTTACGCGGCTAGGCCAGCTCAATCAACGGTAGAGGGGCAGAGTCTTGGGAGAAGACAAGGACTGCGTTATTACAGGGAAATTTAGGAGGAAAGATTACGACGAGAACACAAAATCATACTCTCAGTATCAAAGTAACAATAAGCGGGTTTATTAAGAACAAAAGAAAATAAAATAAATGACTCTAATAATGTCGCATTGATAGCGCGTTGAAAGATTAACAGAAAAAAATTAACAAAATAAACTAGAGCGCTGCGAACCCGCATGGAAAATTAAGCTCTTGGCTAAACTAAAATTACAGCATTCCAATGCGCGCAAGAACAAACTATTTCGTAATATTAACGACGACAATATCCTATGACGTGAGGAATCCGTAGCAAAATTAAATCAAGTAAACGAACGCGAGTTACTTTCCAATCACTCCGCGAATACAGACTCTCGAAAGTTAAGTTCGCAACACCGCATCGCAATGTGACCAAATATAATCTCGAAGATTGCATGCAAAATCATGCCGAGTCACCAAAATTCACGCGAGAATACCCGTCGGCACGCGCCGGGCGAACTACCATACACGAGAACACACCAAACGAATAATATACCGATTCTTTGCGACTCAGTACAACGTCGACATCGCGGTTAACATGGCAAGGGCTTGCGATTCGCGCCGTCTCACTCACACCAACGTCGCTCTATAACATAACATATAACGGCAATTCCGCATTGAGATCGGCGTACCGGGGCTCTTAATTTGAACAATTATGGACGTGAACAGCGTTTACGCCGTAAATCCACGCAAAAATCTAATACAACTGCTGTGCTACCGGTAACGAAAAACGGTAACAAATATCGCCCCTGAACGCTCGCTCTCGCGCTGCCGTCTCGCGAACGTGCATCACGCGTGCACGGGCTTTTTCGCTCTCAGCTGTCGCGATTTCCAGGAGGCCCGCAACTCCAAGTCTACGTTAATTCCCCGATAGCCGACTATCCGAGAGCTTGGGGGTCTCTCGCGCTTGTCGCCGAACGTCTCACTAAACGATACTTTACACCAAAGTGCCGCGAATGGCGGCCCCGCGAGAATTCACTAATGACGCTCGGCTACAGAACACGAGGGTCCCTCGCCCCGATGCATGCGTCTTTACAATCTTAGTAATCAACGAGCAACCTCACCGATAGATCCCTGGCTCCCGTTCGCCTACAGCCGGTTCCGGTCTCTCTCTCTCTCTTTCTCTCGGATCTCGCTCGACGGGCCGGGTCGTCCGCCGTTCTCGCACGCCGGAAACGAAAAGCCACAAAAATCGCGATCGATGCGCGATCCATACGTTTCTTCCCCCTCCGAGGGGCGCGCAGCCGCGCCGCGCTTTTCCGCGGCCAATAATCATTCTCGCGATCCTTCGCGAATAGTACCGTACTCGGCGAGATCCTTTAGGGGTACTTCGAGGCCCCGCGAGCTTAATTCATGCCGGCAGCCTATTTATCGTTGCCGACGGCCCGCCTTTTCGCCGAATGGTGTACGGCTATCCTCTTCTTCTGGCTCGCACCTCCTCGAGGGGTCCCCTCTTCATTTGCTGAACGCCCGGCCCTCCTGCGGCTCCAACTTCCCTCAGGTTCAGGCCCGCCGGCTACTACCTTGGCCCTGGTTACTGCTCTCTCCTCTCTCCCCTCCTCGGTCTCTTGCTTCCTGCTGCCGCGTACTCGTTCTTCGGTGAGGCGCCACTCATTTTCATACAAAATAAAGTGCGGGGATTAGAAAATAATACTTAAATCGCTAATTACGGCCCCTGGAGATTTCGCTCGCAATTCCCGGCCCGGGTCAGGCGCCTAATCGCGCTCTGTGACGGCAAAGGGTCGCTGCGACGATGCAGCGAAACTGCAACGTCACAATATATACTACATGGGCTGAAATGTCCCGGGATTTTTCAACAGCTGGCGCCATTAGAAAATGAACATGACTCATTTCGAGAGGCTCATCTGTCACTAGTTTATGTATGAAGTTTCATGACATTTCGTCTATTCGTTTACAAGCTACAGTTGTTTGAATGACGCTACTTTCGCCTTCGTAAAAAAAATAGAAAAACAGGAATATCGCATCTTGATCAAACATTGTTTTTTGATGGGGAAAACTCTTGAACGATCATTGCAATGGTTGCAGAAATGTTATCCCACATCTGCTCCTTCGAGAACAACAGTATCGGTGGTTTAGTGAATTTAAAATAGGTCGTACAAGCACCGAAGACGCACCTCGCTCTGGAAGGCCAAAAGAGGCTACGAATGCGGAAATCGTAAAGCAAGTGCATCGAATCGTTTTGAATGATCGTAAAGTGAAGTTGCGCGAGTTAGCTGATGCCGTGGGCATCTCAAAAGAACGGGCGGGATACATTTTGCACGATGTTTTGGAGATGAAAAAGCTATCGGCGCGATGGGTGCCGCGCTTGCTGACCGTCGACCAGAAAGAAACAGCAGCGTGTTGATGATTCAACGGCCGGTTTGGCGTTGTTGCAGCGTAATCGAGCGGACTTTTTTCGACGTTTTGTGACGATGGATGAAACGTGGGTCCATTATCATACGCCTGAAAGAGATTCAGATCAAATGAGGAAGTCATCGCGGAAACCGAGGCGTATTTTGAAGGCTTGGACGCTTCGTACTACAGAAAGGGCATCGAAATGTTGGAAAATGGAATATACCAAGTGTATCGCCCTCGAAGGCAACTATGTTGAGGAATGAATATAACTTTGCCCAAAAAACGCTTGTTTTCATTAAAAATCCCGGGACTTTTCAGCCCATGTAGGTATATATCTGGAGACACGGTAGTGTCTCGGCGCTAAGCCAAGCGCGCGACACTGCCGTGCCTCCTTTACGCGAAACTGAGAATTTTTCGGGGTCGAGATGATCAGATCTCAGTAACGGCTGAACCGATCAAGTTCTACATACGCTCAATCGATAGGAAAAACTCAAATTGTATGATAAAAGTGCTTTGATTTTTTTTCTACGTGCCCTACGAACGGAGATATCGCAACGCAAAGTCCGAATCTGTGAATTTTCACGTTTCATTTTTAAGAAACGTCGTCGTCATCATTATTAACGTCGTCGACCAGAAAAAAATGTCCATCTCGTTTTTCCGATAATAGAGGGCCTTTGACTTTATGTGTTATCTCACTCTATCTATTCTATCAGTCTATCTATCTATCTTCTATAGCTAACCAGCAGACCAGTGTTGCATGGTGTATCATCACATCACATAACTATAAAATATTTATTAATAATATATATAATATATAATGTTATATATATTGTTGAGATATGAGTAATTTTGTATGCTACTGTACTATTTACGTGGTGTTAGCGTGCGCAAATGTGCGACTGAGAATGCGGAGAACGTAGGAACAATAGAGTTAAGACCGTGGATGAGAAAGGTGCGGTGCCGGAAGAGATACTATGTGTATCAGTAGTTATTTCAACCATTATATAGTTATGTATAATAAATACTTATAATTATTGTTTCTGAGCAATCGAGAAGTGTCATAGACCTTTTTTTCCGCCGATCCGAGACCCTATTTTAACATGGTAGCAGAGCGTGGTTGCGGAAAAATGTGCAGGTTATGTGGCCACGTGTATTAAAAATAGATTTCGAGGAATTAAGAAAGCTATTAGGAGAACAAGTTAAAAATGTTTTGAGGTGGAAAATCAAAATTTTTGGTAACGAAAATAAAATTGTCAAGCAAACCAAAATGATGAAGGATGAAGAATTCAAACTACGAATCTTTGATGGACGTGATTACAACATATGGAAGAAAAGGATTTTACTGTATCTGAAACTGAAAAAATGCCACGAGCCGGCTATTCGAGAAAGGTTAAGTACAGATCTGGAGGCTGAATGGAATGAAAAGACTCTAAAGGCGATGAACTACATATACTATAGCATTTCAAATAAACAAGTGGAATTCATTAGCGATAAAGAAACGCCGTTAGATATATTGAACAAATTTGACGAAGTATATCTGAAGAAATCCACCGCATTGCAAATCTGCATTAGAAATAGACTTGACAGAATGAAGCTAAAAGACTTTAAGGATTCAAGCACATTTTTCTTGGAGTTTGAGAAAATAGTCAACGAATTGAAAAGTGCAGGTGCAACTGTAAATAAACGAGAAAAACTCGATTATATGCTCAGGATGCTACCTTATTCATTAAGTTATATTGGAGATTTAGTTGATACCATGAAAGAAAGCGACCGCACCTGTGAATTTTTAAAAAATAAAATTGCCATGTGGGAAACGCGAAGCCAAAGTGAAAAAGGCAAGGCAAAGTCAAGTGTTTTCAAGGTTGAAAAAAAGAACATACAGTGCTATCAGTGCAAAGAACGAGGACACACAAAGAAAAATTGTCGAAATTCGTAGCGAGGAGGTACAGGAAGAGGCGGAACTAATGGTGCGACGCATTGGCCAGGAGGTGCGCACTATTCGCAGCAGCAGCAGCAGCAGTCGTCTGGATCACCGTGGCAGTACAGGGGCCGCGGCGGACGCGGATACGGACGAGGTAACAGTCAGCGAGGACGAGGTAGGGGCTGGCAGCCACACTACGACGGAACTGGACAACACGACGCCAAGTATTCATGCAACGAGCGTTATGATACTCAAGAGACTGGATCCTTTTTAGCGCAAGTAGAACGAGGAAATCATCGTATAAGCGATGCTACTGTGTATGCAAGCGATACTTGTAAAATAGATTGGATATTGGATAGTGGATGTTCAGACCACATAATTAACGATGATTCTTATTTTTATGAATGTTTAGATTTGGCAAGACCGATTAATGTAAAAGTTGGTGACGGTCGAGTTTTGAAAGGAACAAAGGTTGGTAAAGTAGTGACGTATTTTGAAGTAAATAAAACCAGAACGATGATCACAATGTCCAATGTATTTTACGTGAAAGAGATGGACAAAAATTTAATTAGTTATGCGAGAGTAACTGATGAAAATAAAATTGTCTCTGAAAGAGATACGTCTAAAATTTTCAACAAAAGGAATCAAGTAGTATATATAAGGGGGTTCTAAGCCAAATTTGAGCCTTTTTCCATAAGCACTTGATTTATGAACTCAAATTTGAACCTTTTTTCTGTAAGCACTTCATTTTTGAACTAGGTTTACCAACATAAAATCACTAGGTGAAGGGTATGACGTCACAGGGAGGAGAGGGGGTATGACGTCGAGAGGTATGACGTCACGGGAGGGAGAGGGTGACGGGGAGGAAAATGACGTCACAGGGTGCTGACGTCGCGGGAAGATTCGCGCGGGGAAAAAAATTGCGGTGTCGCCGCGGGGTCAATAGCCGTCAGGGTCCTCCGAACGCAGTAATCTAACGCGCGCGGTCCTCCCCCGCCGCGAGGTCCGTCGGGCGCGGTCCCTCCGGGCGTGGTCCGGCTCCCACCGTAGCCGCCATCGCGCACGCGGGCCGCCGCCGCCGCCGCCACCGCTGCCGCCGCCGCTGCCGCCGCCGCTGCCGCGCTGTACTTACCGTGTATACTTACCATCTCTCTCTCTTCCTCTTATGCGTTATTATCTGCATCCCTTTATGCAATGATATATCACATCTTTTCTGACATGTAAAAATCTGACAATCAGTCAAATATAAAAAATTTTTTTATTATCTACAGTTCAATAATCATTCATAAAACGGGGTGAATTGCATTTGTGAATGTCTTGGACACCATTTATAATTGCGCAATAGCGTGTTGTGGTAACTGAGTTCACGACTGTGAAATAAATGTGGAACCGATGAACAATGACGGTTAGACATCTTTACGCAGACTGATAAAAAGATTTTCGTCAACATTTATATATTTGAAAAAATGCAATGTTTGCAAATATGCAGCTGCAATTTTTGCAAAAAGACACGTACGGTGATGAAATCATTATTGTAATTTAATATTTAAAAAATGCAACGTTTGCAAATATACAAGTTCTATTTAACATTTTATGCAAAAAACACGTATGGTGATGAAATCATCAGTGTAATTCGATATTTAAAAATGCGACGTTCGCAATTTCTGTTTAAGATTTTATGCAAAAGACACGTCCGGTGATGAGAGCAGTAATGTAATTTGATACAAATGCGACGTTACCAAATTGCACATTTAATAGTTAAGAGATGCATTGTTGACAAATAGATCGACATAAAACGAAAAGATTTAGACGCATAGCGTCATTAGTTAATCAAGCGACATGGAGCGAGATTTGACTGAGCAAGCTAACCAACTTGGTACGTCGCGTGGGAATAGCGATGCGACGAATTTATAGAATCTTTGGAAGAACAGAGTCGGATCAAACGCCCGCGATTATCGATCGGTAATAGACAATCAGTGATTGCATGTATCGCGCGGCTTGAGAGTTTGAAAGATTCAGTGCGCGGACGATTCGTGTACGTGGGCGCCGGATACGGACTCCGATGGCGCGAGATAGAAACGGCGTTCGAAAGCCGTATTCTGACGGGCGCGGTGATAAACTCTAATCACATCGAGCCCCGCCGATTCCTCGAAGACGCGAGTGAAATTGTGCTCGAGCGTGTACAAAGTGTTTTACACAGATATGACTCTATAAAGATAAATACAGTATTTAATGGTGAATTCGTGGCGGGTGACAAACGCGCGAACAAGAGCATCGCAACCAGGAACTATGAAATATATCGATGCA
>NW_017280254.1:41178-45186 GCF_001594065.2 Cyphomyrmex costatus | reverse complement strand
TCGCGGATGAATTGAAAAATTTAGCACATAGTGTGCAATCTGTAATTTCGACCAATGTTCCCATGGATTTCACGTAAGATGACTGGCGAAAATTCAACAACGTCACGCACTGTCATGTATGCGAGAAAGCGTTCGCGAAAGACGATACGCGAGCACGCGATCACTGCCATCTCACCGGGCGATACAGAGGTCCCGCGCACTCAAATTGTAATTTAAATTATAAAGATTCGCGATGCATACCCGTAGTCTTTCATAATTTAACCGGTTACGACGCTCATTTCATTATAAAGGAAATTGCTACTGCCTATGAAGGACACGTTGATCTCTTACCGACAACTAAAGAAAAATATATCTCTTTTACTAAACACGTTGATGATACTATAGATGATAAAAAAAATTGTATACAATTACGTTTCATAGATTCATATAGATTTCTTGCTTCTAGTTAAGACAAATTATCATCTTTTTTCAACAAACATAAGCTGCGGGTACTGCGACGTGAATTTTTCCATTTATCGGAAGAAAATTTTAATCTTTTAACTCGAAAAGGTGTCTTTCCGTACGAGTACATTGATTGCAGTGAAAAATTGAATGAATCGTGCTTGCCACCTCGCGAGTCATTTTACAGTTCATTGACACACGACACGGTATCCGAGAGCGATTACGCGCACGCAGTCAACGTGTGGCAGCGGTTCTCCATCCAAACGCTCGGTGAATATAGCGATCTGTATCTAAAAACGGATGTATTGTTGTTTGCTAACATATTTGAAAATTTCCGCGATAGCTGCATTGCGAGTTACGGGCTCGACCTCGCGTATTATTATCAACCATTGCCATACGCTGATTTTCGATGGATCGACGACGTGCATAATTTCGACTTTTCGACCATCCCGCTAGATTCACCTACAGGCTATATTCTCGAGGTTAACATTGAGTACCCGCAACATCTCCACGACGCGCACACTGACCTACCGTTCTGTCCAACGCGAGAGAAACCACCCGGCAAGCGCGATGACAAGCTCCTCGCGACGTTATGCGATGAGCAGCGTTACGTGATTCATTATCGCATCCTGCAGCAGTGTACTCGTCACGGCCTTCGTATAGCAAAGATTCACCGTATACTGCAATTCACGCAATCTCCATGGTTTCGCGATTACATAGAATTAAATACAAAATTTAGAACTTTGGCAAAAAACGATTTTGAGAAAAATTTATACAAACTTATGAATAATGCGGTATTTGGTAAAACCATGGAGAATGTGCGCGATCGCGTTGTAAAATTAGTAACAAAATGGGAAGGCAGACACGGGGCTGAAGCAATGATCGCGAAACCCAACTTTCACAGTCGTAGCGTCTTCTCAGAGAATCTGGTCGCGATAGAGCTGCGTAAACTCGAGGTGAAGTTCGACAAACCGATATACGTGGGTATGTGCATCCTCGATATATCTAAAACGTGTTTGTATGAATTTCACCACGAATATATGACACCGTTGTTTCGCGAAAAATGTAAAATTATGTATACCGATACTGATAGTCTCATATATCATGTGGAATGTGATGATGTATATGAAATTATAAAACGCGACATAAATAGATTTGACACTAGCGATTACTCTATTGACAACTCGTATAGTATTCCGATCGCGAATAAAAAAGTTCCTGGTCTTATGAAAGACGAGAACAACGGTGCCATCATGACTGAATTCGTCGGGTTTAGAGCGAAAATGTACACTTTACGTGTACAAGGAAAGAAGGATACGAAAAAGGCAAAGGGTGTCAAAAGCAACGTTGTTGCAAGATCCATAACGTTTGATGATTACACGAAATGCTTGAATGATGTTATTGAAATGACGCGCAGACAATCGTGCATCAGATCGAAATTACATGAGGTGTATACAATATCGGAAACAAAAATCGCTCTAAGTCCACACGATGATAAGCGGTATATCGTATCAGGTTCCACCGACACGCTGCCATGGGGACATTACCGGTGTAAATAAAACACATATCATATACATACATACATATAACTTGTATAAAATGTATAATATATTTAATATATAATATGTAATATAATTTGTAAAGGATATTTAATACACTTTAATGTAGGATATTTAATATACTTTTATGTATAATATATAATTTATATAATGTTTAATTTTATAATGTATAATTTATAATTTATAATTTATAATTTATAATTTTATAATACATTGTCTTTATGAATCCATGAATTGTGTGATTTGTCAAGTCCCAACCATTTCACATAAACCTCGTTTCCCCTTTTGCGCAACACTTTTTCAACAAGGTATACATCGGGATTAGCGACGCGATGCAGTTCGTATTCGTAGAATCCTCCAGCTATGAGCTCTCCGCGGGAATCCTCCAGTAGATACGTCACTGGATTAGTTTGCTGCACTTTGATAATTTTAAAGATCTCCGTCGTCCAGTTCGGTGTGAAACCTTTTTCAAATATTGTCTTGAATTTGCTCACGCGTACCGTATCGCCTACTTTGAATTTTGCGGGACCCGCGATCTTTATCGCACTATACACCGTACCCAGGAGTCTTTCGGCGATCGCGGGGGTTACGTCAGCGGGTCGCATGCCGATAGTGCGATGCTTACGCGCGTTGTAATCCGACACGAGACGCGGCAGCATTTCGATCCATTTATAGTTTCCGTTGTATGTAAACTGTTTCCACATGTCATTCTTCAATGTACGATTGAATCGTTCGACGACCGATGCCTTCATTACGGAATACGTAGAATAATGATTGATGTTGTGCTTCTTCAAGAGTTTCTGCACATCCGAATTATAAAATTCTTTTCCTTTGTCAGTCTGCAAATTTTTCGGACATCTTCGGTCATCTCGAATTATCTTTGCAATTGCCCGCGTCACCTCATTCCCGCTCTTGGCTTTGAGCGGTATGGCCCATGCATGCTTACTCAGCACGTCGATGACAGTGAGAATGTAGTGGTAACCTCTGTTGAAGCGCGTATACGGACGCATCTCGACTACATCCGCTTGCCACAGGTCATCATATCCGTGTACTATGACGCGTCTTCGCGGAAAATTTCTTCTCGCCGGAGCGTGTAATTCTTCAACCAGCGATCGTTTCTCAGACATTCTTCGATTCTCGAATCTTTTTTTCAAATTCATTTAATATAATTTGCACGTTATTCTGGAATGATGTTATCCGTCTTTCGATTTCATCAAGACGATCTTTCAAATCTTGAACACTCTGCTGCACGTATCGTTTGTTTGCTGCGTCAGTATCCTCCACTGGTAGCGCTAAACGTCGAATCTTACGCAACTTTGCGTCAAAATCGGTTGCAACTCGACAAAGAGCGTTATCGCGCACGTTATTTCGGATCAATCCACGCCACTGATAGTGCGATTCGCTTCCTCCTCCGAGCGACAGTCCAAACTTGTTGATCGGCATTTCAATGTCGACTGATCGACATGTATAGATCATGATCAATTTATAATCAGTTCGGCTTCGCGAAGTTCTTCGATAAACGATAGAATCTCGTTGTCGTAACTATTGTGACCTGCCTGACGTGAGGCTTCGAGCAATCGAAGACGGTCTACAAGTTCGTTGGGATCGTCCCAGTGTACGTAATCAATCCTGTTGTCGGTTAATGACATGGCGCACGGCAAATCGAGTTTTTTCTTTATACCGGTCCCAATCTTTTTACCCAACACCAATAGTGCGATGATGTTCTTGTACTTGTGTCCCTTGTTACCCAATACTTGATTACCAGCGTTATGACCACGCCAATAAGCGTTTGTTGTCAACAGGATGCTCTTGTAAGTCTGTATGTCATCATCAGTGCATATACTTTCGTTGGGAAATTTCATAAAGATCAATTCGTACAGTCCCGGTGTTCCATAGTATCTTTTTCCATCTATAATTATGTCGTCGTTTTTGCTTAAGGTGATACGTTTGTCACCGAGCATCGTTCCCTCGTCGCTAAAGTAGACTCCATACACGACGTCTATGTTGA
>NW_017280254.1:35541-40891 GCF_001594065.2 Cyphomyrmex costatus | reverse complement strand
TTCGGTTTCGGTTCCTCGTCTTTCTCCGAAAAGAATGTTTCAATGTTGATAGGATCCTTGGACGATTCAACAGTGTTTTCAACAATTTGTTTCAACGGTTCGGTAATAGGTTTAAAGTGTCTCTCCAACGCGATCTCCTCCTCCATTTTACCAGTCTTCAAAGCGCGATACTTTTTACGAATTGAATCCCTCGTTTTTACAATCTCCGTGGCTATCTTCTCATGATCTTTGTCGCTATCCATGTTGCACAGTCAGCGTATCGATGACAACTGATCGCTTCACGGTACCGCAGTCATTAAATCCTTTTCTATATCGTCCGTTAGCAAGCGCACTGTCCTTATCAATTACGAGAAATCCATACTTTTGCTGCCAACATTTACGACACAAATCGCAGAAATCTTCGTATAACATGTCGGTATTGACATGATCGTTGTACACGCGTTTCAGGTTGGTTCCATCCTGCTTAAACAGAATCAACAGATTTGCATTGTCACGTATAAGATGCTTCGGTATCTTTGCATAAGTCTGACAGAGATAGAAGCAGTCAACGTTCGCGTGGCGACCCATTGCAAAGTACTCTCTTATCGCGTCTTGCTTGTCGCATGCCACGTCATCAAAGATAAAGATTGAATTCGGAAGCGCCTCGCTCGGTGGAATGATCTCGCTGTTATTGGAGAATGTAAAATAGTTTATTTCTTCGATCGGTGCTAATAAATTTTCGAGATATCGATACTTTGGTTGTTGCAGAGATTTTGAATAAACGTATACGTTTTCGAAGCGTACACCGTTCGGGCTCTCCAACAAACTTATCAGTACATTCGTCTTGCCGCAATTCGACGGGCCGCAAATGATTGCGCGAATAGAACTCGGCAGCATCTTGCCATGCTTGCGCATCTCTTTATTGGTTTGCACTTTACCATCGAGATTCGTCACTTTGATAGACTGCGACTGGTGCACGAACCGCATATTTTCGCGTTACACAAGAAACTGGAAAAGATGTCGCGAGCGGGCCTATTTATAGAGCTACGTAGAGCGTAATCGCTCAGTAATCAAAATGTTTCTCATCGTGTCGAATGATTTAACCTCCAAAGAATTGGAATATATACCGAAAATTGTTTTACTGCGAGAGTTTGAGAATTGTATAGATCTGCTGTGGGATAGACTACCTGAGCATATACGAGCCGATTCGGAGGTACAACGACACCGTCGGTGTCTGAAGCATTACAATTTGCCGAGTCATCAAACGCATATCGACGGTCCAGCGCCGTTGATAAAGAATTGTAGCGAATGCCGTCGAGAGGCAGAGGTTTGTTAAATAAAGCGATAAACGCGCTTCCTTTCGAACTGCACATTCCCGGTTACCAGTTTTGTGGACCGGGGACGCGTTTGGAGAAACGATTAGCTAGAGGCGACAGAGGGATTAATCCATTGGACACGGCGTGTCGCGAACACGATATAGCGTATTCGCACAATAACGGTCTCACTGAACGACACGCGGCTGATAATATACTCGCTGAAAAGGCACAGAAACGCATTACCGCGAGAGATTCGTCTCTTACAGAGAGAGCTGCCGCCACAGCTGTTTGGGCGGCTATGAAGGCTAAAACGAAGATGAGTATGGGCTTGAAAACAAAGAAGCGAAAGAGTAAGAGGATACTTCCGATAGCGAAACGCGGCGGTATCCTGCCTGTTCTTCCGCTGCTGGGCGTCCTCGGGTCGTTGGTCGGTGGGGCGGCGGGAGTCGCCAAGGCTGTAAATGATAGCAGAGCAGTGGAGCGTCAGGTGGAAGAAATGCAACGTCATAATCGCGTCATGGAAGGTCACGGTGTTTATCTCGCTCCCTACAAGCGTGGACGAGGAGTAGTAAAGAGAAAAAAAAAAACGTCGATGAGACGTTAAAAGTACCAACGGGTGTAACTACCAACATGCAACTGCTACAACTTGCAAAACGTATGCACATTCCATATTTCAGAGGTATCTTTATGCGTACGACATTACCGGTGGAAGGAGTACATCGAAACGAGAGCGGTATCGTGAATCTAGACAACGCAGAGGGACCCGGTACGCATTGGGTAGCGTACGCGAAAAGGGGGAATCGTGTCATATATTTCGACAGTTTTGGTAACCTCCGGCCGCCGAAGGAACTCGAGCGATATCTAACAAACTGTGTAATCCAGTACAATCACATACCTTATCAACGTTACAATCAGAGCAATTGCGGACAGTTGTGTCTACAGTTTCTACGGACGAGTGATAAACAATTTAAAGACTGACATTGCGCGGTTTTACTCAGTATTTGTTCAAACATGTCGCTGACGTTTACGCTGATGGGCAAAAGTAGTATTCTAGCAGTGAGCTATTTTCCGGCGGTAGATTTGAGCGATGGCGATTACGAGCTCGGTCTGACTGACTTTGAAACGTATTATACTCTACCGAATGTAAATTCAACAAACAAGTTTTATTTCGACAATGAGGAAATTGTGATTCCCGAAGGATCGTACGAACTGCGCGATGTAGAGCGGTTTTTGAAGCGTGAAATTTTACGTTCTCGTGGTGTAAAACGTAAGGAGGACGAAGAGTTTCCGCTGGTGATTCGCGCCAATAACAATACGATGAGGAGTGAGATCAAATGCGCCTATTCGATAAATTTCACCAAACCTTACAATATTGGACAGCTGTTGGGATTTTCATCGAATCGCGTGCTCGAACCGCAACAGTGGCATGAATCAGACGTGCCGATAAATATCATCAACGTAAACATTATTCGTATCGAGTGCAACGTGACCGCGGGTGCGTACAGCAACGACAAGTGCGTGCACACGATACACGAGTTTTCACCGATTGTCCCACCAGGATATAAGATATCGGAAAGGCCGACGCAAATCATTTACCTTCCGATCGTCGTACGGAGCATTACGGATCTGACGATTCGCGTGGTGGATCAAGACGGCCGATTGCTCGATTTTCGTGGAGAGGAGATTACCGTTAGATTGCATGTACGAAGACGACGGCGCTAACGTGAGATGCTTGTGCTGAATGAACAACCGAAACAGACGAGAGATTTTAACGGAGAGATTTCATCTAGAAAAAGACTCAGTGCGTCCAACGTTGCATTTTTAAAGTCGTTGGGTTTTATCGTACGAAATGGCTGATATCTTGAACATTGTCGGTGAGCCGATCTTTGACGATCGCATCGTCAAGTTTGAATTTCATACGTACAATCCATACGCCAATACAACGTTTGGACATAGCGACGAGATACGAATACCTATACAGCAGCAGGATTTATACACGTTGCCATGCGAAAGTTTTCTCTACATTGAAGGAAGATTGACTGTGAAGAAGAAGGATGATGAGACGCCAACAACGCTTGGAAATAATTGCATAGCGTTCATGTTTGATGAAATTCGGTATGAACTCAACAGTGTGGAGATTGATCGCAACAGAAATGTTGGAATTACCAGTACCCTCAAGAACTATGTATCGTTGACGTATGACAAGTCTTTGATTGCGTTGAACGCTGGGTGGAATTCTAGATCCGATATAATGGAAGGTTACTTTAACTTTTGCGTACCGCTCAACATGCTGTTGGGCTTTTGCGAGGATTACAAACGCGTGATTGTTAACGCTCGCCATGAATTGATTTTGATACGAGCGCGCAACGATAACAATTGTATACTGGGAAATTCAGCGACGGAGCCGGAGGTTGAACTGATCAAAGTGCAATGGCGGATGCCTCATGTTATGCTAAACGAGATCACTAAACTATCAATGCTGCGAGCATTGGAAAGCGGTCGTTATCTCAGTATGAGTTTTCGCTCATGGGATCTGTACGAGTATCCTCTGTTACAGAGTACGACGAAGCATACATGGGCTGTCAAAACGGCAACTCAACTCGATAAGCCGCGTTACGTTATCTTTGCTCTTCAGACTGGTCGAAAGAATATCATGTCTCAAGATGCGAACGTGTTTGACGATTGTAAATTGAGTAATGTGAAGCTTTATCTCAATTCAGAGTTTTATCCGTACGGTGATTTGAATCTCGATTTCGACCAAAAGAGATACGCTCTCCTGTTTGATATGTACGCGCGTTTTCGTAAGGCATATTACGGAATCGACTGCTTCGAAACGCTGCTCAATGTACTCTCGTTTATCGAGAAAAGACCGTTTGCTGTCATTGACTGCTCGCGACAAAACGAATCCGTCAAGAGCGCTACCGTGGATGTACGAATAGAATTTGACTGCAAGGAGAATGTACCCGCCAATACCACCGCCTATTGCCTCATCATACACGATCGTGTTATCGAATACTGCCCGCTGTCCAACGTAGTGCGCAAGATTATGTAAATCGCACCGTCAGCAATTATCTTCAATTTAAGAGAGATTAACACTGATATGAGTGCAGTTTCGAATAAATGCTCGTCATGATCATACCAACGTTTGTGGATCTACAAGGATTCGTCGTAGACAAGAAATTTATCGTCAAGGAAGTAGCGGTGCTGAGAAGAGGAACTGTTATCACACACTACATTTTTTCATGTCCTATACCATGGAATTTACTGACAAGATCCGACAAATCTTGCGCTTCCTGGTTGAGTGCTTATCTATATATGGATTGCGATACGAAGACGGGATGGTCCCGTACAGCATGGCGAAACGTCTAATCATAGAGGCTGTAAGAGAAGACGATGAAGCTCTCGTATATGTAAAGGGGCTTGAAAAACGACAATGGTTATCCAATATACTCGATTGCGATAGTCGTTGAAACTCTAGATGCGCATTATGAAGATGTAGAATCCCTACGTAGCTTAGATGCATGTAATACAATACGATGTGGAAGACACGCTAAGAATTGTGCTTTGCAAAATGTATTTAAAATATTTAGCTGGTGGTCGTAACACCAGGAATAATTGTAAGATTTTTAAAATAAATGTAAGATTTCTAGAAATACGTTTTATTTCCGTTACCCGTATCACCCACATAATAGATATATGTCAAAAGTAGACTGGTAACTGTATACAATGTACCAATAGCTGTTTGATATCTGTTTATAGCAGTTCGATAGCTGTTTGATAGCTGTTTGATAGCCGTTCGATAGCCGTTTGATAGCTATTCGATAGCTGTTTACAGTGTACCGATAGCGGTTCGATAGCTGTTCAATAGCTGTCTGATTGCTGTTCAATAGCTTTTCAATAGCTGTTTGATAGCCGTTCGATAGCTGTTTAATAGCTGTTTAATATATGCATAATATGTTCAAATGCTGCAATGGACAAAATGCAGAAATTTCTTCATGGAATAGTTTGAGCGCAATGTCTACTCGTATACTTTTAGCTGAGGTATACTTTTTGCT
>NW_017280254.1:7508-33611 GCF_001594065.2 Cyphomyrmex costatus | reverse complement strand
GCGGCGGCGGCCCGCGCGCGCGATGGCGGCTACGGTGGGAGCCGGACCGCGCCCGGAGGGACCGCGGCGGGGGAGGAACGCGCGCGTTAGATTACCGCGTTCGAAGGACCCTGACGGCTATTGACCCCGCGGCGACACCGAAATTTTTTTCCCCGCGCGAATCTTCCGGCGACGTCAGCACCCTGTGACGTCATTTTCCTCCCCGTCACCCTCTCCCTCCCGTGACGTCATACCTCTCGATGTCATACCCCCTCTCCTCCCTGTGACGTCATACCCTTCACCTAGTGATTTTATGTTGGTAAACCTAGTTCAAAAATTAAGTGCTTACGGTAAAAAGGTTCAAATTTGAGTTCATAAATCAAGTGCTTATGGAAAAAGGTTCAAATTTGGCTTAGAACCCCCTTATATATACTACTGAATCATTTGATAGCAATAGCGCACAAAGAGTTTGGCTTGTATAAAATAAGTAGTTATGTAGAAGGAAAAGAGGCTTATGTTAAAACTGTAGAGAAAATGACTCAAAAGGAGAAATTTCATAAAATGCTGGGACATGTAAATTTCAATTATTTGAATGTCATGTGTAAAAACAAATTAGTGGAAGGAATGCCAGAAAATTTTGAACAAGTATTCTTAAAATGTGGAACTTGTATTCAAAACAAAATGCACAATCTACCTTTTCAAAATAAACGTAGTAGTACAAAGGAAATTTTAGAATTGGTACATACAGACTTAAATGGGCCCCATACAAATACTGGGTACGATGGTTCAAAATATTTCTTGACCTTTATAGATGATTACAGTAAATGTGCATTGATCTTTACATTAAAATCAAAAAATGAAGTTTATGATTGTTTCGTGAACTACATAAACCAAGTTCAAAATTTTACTGGCAAAAAGATTAAAAGATTATGGTGTGATAACGGTAAGGAGTATATGAACAAAGATATGTATAGTCTAGTCAGCGAAAAAGGGATTGTTATAGAACCATGCCCTCCGTATGTTTATGAACTGAATGGAACTGCGGAACGATATAATAGAACTATTATGAACTCAGCTAGGTGTTTGCTTTCTGATTCGAAACTAAATATTAGGTATTGGCCTGAAATAGTCAAGGCCGAAGCATACTTGAAAAACAGAATAATTACGAATACTTATGAATATAAAACCCCGTTCGAGATATTTTTCGGAAGAAAACCTAATATCAGTAATTTAAAAATGTATGGAAGTATAGTTTTTGTTAGAGTACCGGAAGCTAAAAGAAATTCTAAATGGGATAGGAAAGCTGACGTTGGTATACTTGTAGGTTATGAACAATTTGGATACAGAGTTTTAATCAACAACAAAATAATAGTTGCAAGACACGTAGATTTTGTAAACGAAAATGAAAAGTTAATAGGATTCAAAAGTGAGAATGAAAGTGATGACGAATCGGTGAAAAGCGTTGATGAAAGCTCTGAACCAAACGAAATTAATAGAAAGGAGACAGATGATGAGAGAACCAGAAAGTTAAGTAACAAATCAGATGGTGACCTTTTTGATCGAGACAATAAAATAAGAAAGTCAGCTCGCGAAAGAAAAAAACCAGATAGATATGGACAAATAAATTCGAATTATATTTATGTAAATGTGGTTAGTGCAGACAGTCCTACAACTTATGAAGAGGCATTAAAAAGTAATGAGTATGACCAATGGAAAGAAGCAATGGATCGAGAAATTAATTGCTTAAACAAAAATAAAACTTGGCAGATAGTAGAGAAACTCGGAGGAAAAAGAGTCTTAGATTTAAAATGGGTTTTCACAAATAAATCTGATAATAGAAAGAAAGCGAGACTAGTAGTTCGCGGCTTTCAACAGAAGGAAGTTCTGGAAGATTTATATTCTCCAGTTGCTAGAATACAAACACTAAAGTTACTATTATCTTATTGTTGTCAAAACGGTTTGTTGATTATACAAAGGATGTGGAAACGGTATTTCTAAACGGTACTGTAAAGTCAGAAGTATTTGTGAAACAACCGATAGGTTACGATGATAAAAGCGGCAAAGTGTGCAAATTAAATAAGGCATTGTATGGATTAAGAGAAAGCCCAAGGGCTTGGTACGAATGTTTTGACGAATACATAAAAAATTTAGGATTCCAGAGAAGTGAGAGTGATTATTGTTTGTATATAAAACAAGAGAATGGTGAAATGGTATATCTAATTCTTTTTGTAGATGATTTATTGATTTGTGGAAAAAGGGTGGAAAAAATTAACGAGATTAAAACCAAATTGTCATGTAAATTTGCGATGAAAAATTTAGGTGAAGTGAAGACTTATTTAGGAATTAACATTGAATATGATTATAAGAATTGCGAGATGAAACTAGACCAAAGTGAATATATAGAATCCTTAGCTAGAAAATACAACATTGTAAATAGCAAGTATTGTACACCAATGGAACTAAATTTAAGCTTGGAACCCGCGCAATCAGCGTTAAACGATATTAAGTATAGAAATCTCATCGGAGCTTTATTATATATTAATACAGGAACGATACTAGACATTAGCTATAGTGTAAACTACTTGAGTAGATTTCAAAACAGTTATGACGAAACTCACTATAAGTATGCATTGCGAATTTTAAAATACTTATATTTCTCAAGAGATTTACAATTAACTTACAAAAGAAACTTAAAGGCTGAAATTGTAGATTGCTTTGTCGATGCAGACTTGGCTGGAGATAGAGTGGATCGAAAATCTACTACTGGCTACCTTATAAGAGTTTTTGGTAATGCAATATATTGGAAAATCAGAAAACAAGGCAGTGTGACAAAGTCGTCAACAGCCGCTGAATATGTTGCTTTGTCAGAAGCAGTAAGCGAGATCAAAGTTATAAAGAACCTGTTGGAAGATTTCAAAATTAAAATTGAAAAACCAATTAAAATCTATGAAGATAACTCCGGAGCCGTTGCGATATCAAAATTTGGAAATTTAACCAAAAACTCGAAGTACATTGAAGTGCGTTATCATTTTGTAAATGAATGTTATGAGAACAAAGAAATTGACATTATAAAAATAGATTCAGAAAATAATATAGCAGATATCCTAACGAAGGCTCTAGAAAGAAATAAGTTTGAAAATTTTAGATTACTTTTGAATATAGTTTGTTGTTTTGAAAAACATATTTTGTTAAAAGGGAAACCTTGTTTGTTCAAAATGAAAAAATACGATTTATTAAATTACAAAGAAAATGGAGGTTTAAGTGAAATGAGTATGTGGCATACAAAATTAAGGAGGTGTGTTGAGATATGAGTAATTTTGTACGCTACTGTACTATTCACGTGGTGTTAGCGTGCGCAAATGTGCGACTGAGAATGCGGAGAACGTAGGAACAATAGAGTTAAGACCGTGGATGAGAAAGGTGCGGTGCGGAAGAGATACTATGTGTATCAGTAGTTATTTCAACCATTATATAGTTATGTATAATAAATACTTATAATTATTGTTTCTGAGCAATCGAGAAGTGTCATAGACTTTTTTTCCGCCGATCTGAGACCCTATTTTAACATATATATATATATATTAAAATTGAAATATCGAAATATAGAGAAATTGTCTATATGTTTGTCGTCGAGGAAGTGGGTGTCGACATGTTCGCCTTCGAGGAAGAGAGTGTCTAGTTGTTCGCCGTCGAGGAAGTGGGTGTCTAGGTGTTCGCCTTCGAGGAAGAGAGTGTCTAGTTGTTCGCCGTCGAGGAAGTGGGTGTCTAGGTGTTCGCCTTCGAGGAAATGATTGTCTAGGTGTTCGCCTTCGAGGAAGAGAGTGTCTAGGTGTTCGCCGTCGAGGAAGTGGGTGTCGACGTGTTCGCCTTCGAGGAAGAGAGTGTCTAGGTGTTCGCCGTCGAGGAAGTGGGTGTCGACGTGTTCGCCTTCGAGGAAGTGAGTGTCTAGGTGTTCGCCTTCGAAGAAGAGAGTGTCTAGGTTTTGTAAGAAACATCGTCGTCGTCGCCGTTGCCGTCGCCGTCGCCGTCGGCTACAGAGTAGGAAAATGCCTTTTGAAATTTTTGGCGCAAGAGATAATAATAATAAATGTGGCTCGACGGGTATTTATAAGAGAAAGATGATAATATCGACCGTTGCGATCTGTTCGGTTGGTAAAGTCGAATTAAGCATGCTGAGTAATAATAAATATCAGGTTAGGAAATTTACAGATTAGGAAATCTGTCACATCGATAGCACATAACAACACGTAAGTGAGGTTAAAATAAATAAATTTTCTGCTCTCATGTGGTCATTTAATGAAATAATTTTTTATTTTTTCTTTTGTTTGCAATAAGAATTATTGCAACATCCTTTCGTACGCAGGAGAAGAACTTTGAGAGTGTACGCAATGCAGTAGGAAGTGTGAAGATTTGAATCTTCCCGATTTAATGTAATCTAACGTGATTGGTGGCATGGTATCTCTTCCTTACAATCAAACATTTTTAAATCACCAAGCACGCTTCTGGTTTATCGTATCAGATAAGTTTTATAATATATCTATTAATTTGTTACCTCTATTCTTTATATAATTATAAAAAAACTGATTCTTTGTGTTGTTTTAGATTTATCGAAATTATCGAAATACTAAAATCCTGAAAGTTATTAAAAAGCAATGTGTACTAAAATCAAGTAATTTTATATTTGGAGTATTTTGATTTTCTTGCTGTGTTTACTTTGTGAGTTTTATTTTATTATTATTTATTTGTTATTTATTTGTCTTATGAAATAATTTATTATTATTTATTTATTATAAAAAACTGATTCTTTGTGCTGAATTTTATTTTCAGATTTATTGAAAAAAAAAGGCCTAAATCCAATCTGTCTCTATACCTTTATATACTACTAAAGTATCCTGATCTTGATTTTCTCATTTACTTTGTGAATATATTATTCTTCTTTTATTATTTGTTTGGCAATTATGTCAATATTATCCTATATTATTTATTATTTTTTACAATACCTTCACAAGAATATCCTGATAATAATAAATAAATTATTTCATAGAATAGCTACCAGACAAATAATAAAAGGCAACTCACAAAGCAAACACAGTGAGAAAATCATTCAAGATTATGCCAACTATAAAATTAATACACATTGCCTTTTAACGACATTGACAAATGACTTTCAGGATATTTTAATAAAAGGTATACAGACAGATTCAGGCCTTTCCTTTCAATAAATCTGATATTCCAATCATATCAGATATGATTAGAATCTCTATTAATTTGTTTTATCTATTTATTATAAAAAAACTGATTCTTTGTGTTTTATTTTTAGATTGATTTTTTATTTAACTGGTAGTTATGTATGCAATGCAGTAGGAAGTAAATTTTGATATAATTATATCAGATTTATTGAAATTGACAAATGACTTTCATATACAGACAGTTGACAAATGACTTTCAGGATATTTTAATAAAAGGTATATACAGATAGATTCAGGCCTTTCCTTTCAATAAATCTGATAATTCCAATCGTATCAGATATGTTTAGAATCTCTATTAATTTGTTTTCTGTATTCTTTATATAAAAAAGCTGATTCTTTATGTTGTATTTTATTTTCAGATTGAAAGGAATTTATCTGGTAGTTATATGTATGCAATGCAGTAGGAAGTGATTAGATAAGTTTTATAATTTGTTTTCTCTATTCTTTATATGTATAATTATAAAAGAACAGATTTATTGTGCTGTATTTTATATTTTCAGATTTTCAGATTTATTGAAAGAAAAAGCCTGAAAATTCAATCTGTCTGTATATACCTTTATATACTTGTTGTACCTCTCGGTGCAACAAGATAATAATTTGGGATTCGATCCGCTTAAAGGGTTGGAACCCACGAGGATAACGAGGAAATTGTAAAAGGTCGTCGAACAAACACTCACATCACCACACTTTCATTAGAAATAACCCCTTTTTATTTAACAATTTTAATATTTGATTACAAATGTTGCACCCTTTATTAATATGATTATTTATTATAATAGGTTACAATTAACTTGAGTGATCGTAACTTTTATTTAATCAATGAAGTTGATTAATTAAATGAATATACTTTAAGGTATCGCTCGTGACTTAATTATTAGACCGGTCGGCGACGAACGTTATCGCGGATGGTATTTGACTCGGTTCTCGTGACGCGCGTAACGTACCGTTACGGTTAGATTTTAAGATAAGACTCTGCGCTCGGCATTTAGGCGGTCGCTTATATTGAGTTTGATGATGTCGCTTTTGGTCTTCGATCGGACCATATATGGTAATATTCGTCGCGCTAGAGGCGCGATCGCGTGATTAAAGAATGTGCAATCTTGCACTTCCGCTGTTGGTTGCCATGCCGAGTGCATTTAGGTATTTCGCGCGCTACGATCTTAGATCGACGCTTTGTCGCGCGCGGTTTAAAGAATGTGCAGACTTGCATTTCCGGTGCCGGTTACTATGCCGGTTGAATGAAATAATTGATAAAATAAGTGATAGCCATTCGGGCTATAACACCCTTCCCCCGTTGGAAAAGAAAAACGGAGGAACGGAGTTTTTCGTTAAACATATTATTATTAAAAACGTGTGCTTTTACTTCGTTTTAAAATTGACTTTGGAAGTTCGAAAGCAAAGCTTATGTCCTCGTCTGCACGTTCCTTTTTGTTGTATTTACTCCGTTTCTTTTTTCGTAGGATATAGATTATCGCTATTATAATGATTATTAATACTAGTAGTACAGCAATTCCGCTAGTTGCCATTGGAGAAATAAAGTGTTCCAATCGGAACTGGAGATTTTCGTTTTCGTCAATATTGTCGTTTATTTTGTCTAATTTTAATTTGAAATCTTTTAATTCTGATGAGTTGACATTGACGTCTTTTATTTTTATTTGTTCGTTTCTGTCAGTCTCCGTTTGTTGTTTGTTTTTTAAGAAGGATATATTGTATTCTGGCATGAATGATTCTATTACTGTCTCGTGTAATGTTTTTTGTGACTGTAGCGTTGTGTCTGACGTTATTAATTTACAATCTTCTAGTAAGGAAATTTTTTCTGTGTTTTCAATTGTTTTCTTTATTTGTCCGTGGTCTTTACATTTTATAAGAATTTGTTCTTTTTTTTTTTTTTTTTCGCAAATAACCATGAATGAGGGTTATTTAGTGGTATCCATACGGTTTGATGTCTTATTTTCTACTTCGCAATTGGTATAATATTCTTTATTTCCTAAGTATATTTCTATTTTGCAAGTTGGATTTAAGTTCGCACGGCGTATTTCGAAATTTTTGCTACATATATATATAGTCGCTATAAATTGTTTTACAATTTTGGAGATTATTTTTATTAATTATTAAATATGATTTTCCTTCCGTATACACAGCAATTAACGGATTTTTTTTTTTTTTTTTTTTTTAAGTATATAAATACATTTTTGTTATGATTTGCAGGTAGTGGTGTTAGTAACTAGCTTTTTATTTAATACACTTTTTCTTATGTGTGTTATATGTCTTCTCGCTTCGCCCGGTTACATTTATATCTTAGCGTTATCGTATTTTATTTCTGAATCGTGGTCGTGGTCGTGGTGCTGCGCCTATGTAGTGAACTTATATTTTTATTATTAACTTTTATTATTAGTCTTTTATTATTTTATTAATATTTCAAATGTTTTATTATTAATGTAGTGAATAGCTATTAGTTATGTGTATTTTATTCTGTTTATCACTTGGATTATTATTGGATTATCACCTATCTATCTTTATTGGTGAGTTATAATATATACATTAATTTTTTATAATTGCCTTTTTAATTTTAATATTATTTTTAATTTTCTATATACGCTTTTAAACGGTTTACGTGTGTTAGTAGTTTTTTACGCGCAATTTTTATAGTATAATTAACGTCGGAATTTTTCTCTAAAATTACGTATGGTCCGGTCCATAACGCGTCTAATTTTTTCGATCGTCCGCGACGTAAAGTTTCGTCGTATAGAAGTACTTTGTCCCCTATTTTGAATTTAATTTCTTTAGCTTTTTTATCGTGATATTCTTTTGCCTTGATTTTTTCTTCCTTTAGATGTTCTCTTGCTATCTGATTTGTTGCTCGTAATCGTTCCTTCAATTCTTGAGCGTAGTCATCATACGTATATGACGGTTTTGGTGGTATCGTTAGTGATGTTGGTAAGGTAGCTTCGTGTCCGTAGACTAATTCAAATGGCGTGTATCCTGTAGCTGTGTGTGGTGTCGTGTTGTACGTGAACATCGCATATGGTAGCCACTCATCCCAATCACTTTGTTCTTCATTTATATAATGTCGAAGATATTCCGCCAGCGTTCGGTGTGAACGTTCTAATGCTCCGTTGCTTTCCGGATGGTATGCGGTTGTTTGAATCTTCTCGATTTTTAATAATTTGCAAATATTTTTAAACATTTCGCTTACAAAGTTTGTACCTTGATCGGTTAAAATTTTTTCTGGTATCCCGTATTCAACAATTATTCGCGTTACAAAGGCTTTTGCTACTGTTGCGGCCTCCTGATTTGCAATAGGTATTGCTTTACTAAATTTCGTTAGATTATCCTGAAAGGTGAGGATATATTTATTCCCTGCTGTAGTTACCGTTAATGGTCCTACGATATCGAGTGCGCATTTCTCGAAAGGTTTTGCGGGGGTGTCGGTAATTTCTAACGGCATTTTTGTTTTCCGACTTAGTTTATTTTTTTGACAATTCTCGCATTTACTTATATAATTCTCGACATCTCTTGTAATGCCTCGCCAGTTATGCGTTAATCGTATTCTATTTAGTGTGCGTGTCACACCTTGATGTCCTCCTGTCGGTGAGTCATGATATTCATATAATAATCGACGTTTCTCTTCTTCTGTATATTCGCGCATCGTTTTCTCCTTGTTTTCTTCATCCTCTTCGTCTTCCTTGATGCTGCATATAGGATTTCTACTTAAGGCGTCAGCGTTTGTATTTCTTTTACCGGCCTTGTGTATTATCTCGTAGTCGTATTCTTCTAATTTTAATCTCCACCGGATGAGTCTCGATCCGGGATCGTTAACGTTAAATAACCATATTAATGGTTTATGGTCAGTAACAATTTTAAATTTGGTTCCGTATAAATAAGGGCGAAAATGTTTTACTGCCCAAACAATTGCAAGTAATTCTTTTTCAGTAGTATTATAATTTTGCTCCGCTCGCGATAGTACGCGGCTAGCGTACGCTATCGGTCGGTCCTGACCTACCGTACCTTGAGACAGAACGGCGCCGACGGCGAAATCTGACGCGTCGGTCGTGACGATGAACTCTTTAGTGAAGTCCGGATAAATTAGTACAGGTGCGGATATTAATTTATTTTTTAAAGTTTCGAATGCTACTTGCTGTTCGGTGGTCCAGACGAATTTTACGTCCTTTTTTGTTAATTTAGTTAGAGGTTTCGCGATTTTCGAAAAATCTTCTATAAATTTTCGGTAGTATCCGGCTAATCCGATAAACGATTGAATGTCTTTTACCTTTTTTGGTACTGGAAATGTACTCACGGCTTTTAATTTATTCGGATCCGGCAAAATTCCGTTTTCTGTTATTATATGTCCTAAATAGACTACTTCTTTTCGTAAAAATTCGCATTTATCAGGTTGTAATTTTAAATTATTTTTACGTATTCTTTTAAGTACGTCGATTAATCGTTTGTTATGTTCTTCTAAGCTTGGTCCGTATATGACGATGTCGTCTAAATATACTAAGCATTTTAATCCCTGTAAGCCCATTAATATCGTATTCATTAATCGTTGAAATGTCGCGGGCGCATTTTTTAATCCAAACGGCATGCGATTAAATTCGTAATGACCGTAGGCTGTAGAAAAAGCAGTTTTATGTTTATCATGCTCGGCCATAGGTATTTGATGATATCCTGAGGCGAGATCTAAAGTTGTAAAATATTTCGCGTTCCCCAGCTGATCTAGTATATCAGTTATATTCGGAAGGGGAAACGAATCCCCTATAGTGAGATCGTTTAATTTTCGAAAGTCTATTACGATTCGTAATTTTGGTTTTCCGTTAAGGTCGGCTTTTTTCGGTACGACTAAGAGTGGTGCATTCCATTGGCTACTACTCGGTCGTATTATTTCTTGTTTCAACATTTCTTGAATTTGTTTATTTACTTCACTGCGGTGTCTCTCGGGGAGACGATACGGTCGCACGTTCACGCTCGCGGTGTCGGCTCGCGTCGTTATCTCATGCGCTATCCTTGTCGTATGAGTCAGTGGTTCTCCGTCTAGATGAAACACGTCGCTGAATTCTTCGCATATGTTTAGTAATGATTTTCTTTCCTCTTGATTTAAATGAGCAACTCTTAGTAGACTCTTAATTTTTTCTTCACGCGGTAGTTCGATTTTATCGTTGCTTGTCGCGTGGTTAATGTTTAGCGCTTCATTAAAGTCGTCTGTAAGATCTTCAATTTTTACCTGCGGTACTTGTATTTCTATTTCATTCTCCGTAGTGTTTACGATGCTCACGGGGCACATATATTTACAGGGCTGTACAAGGCAGCTCCCGATGAAAACCCCTGGCGCGGTTTCTTCTGATTTTACTATTCCAATGCGATTTTGGTCGGTCATTGCTTGGATAATTGTTTCGCTGCGAGGAGTCAGCGTCCATTTTTTATAAGGATGGAGTTTTAATTTTATTCCATCAATTTGTAGATAAGTTTTTTGATCGCTTTTAATTTTATGCTTCTGCAAGAAATCCATGCCGAGTATTCCTGCGTAGTCGATAGGGAAGTCGTCCTTCACGACGTGCACGGTGTGTCGTACTTTTTTGTCTCCTATCAATATTGTTGCCTTTATTTTTCCAATAGTTTTGATTCTATGACCTGTCACTCCAGTGAGGGCCATTTGCTTCTCTGTTATGATAGTTGCGTCCTTCAAGTTTCCCACTTTAATTAGCGTTAGTGTAGCGCCGGTGTCAAATAAAAGATTTATACGCCCCTTTTCCATTTCCCTTATAGGTAGCGTTATTAGTCTAAGACCGCTATTCGCATTATATCCGGTTACTTGTGCAATTTTATGATCTATTGCCGGTCGCTTTCTTCGCGCCTTCGCTCCTTCTTCTTCGCTGCTATCAGATGATTCTTCCTCGCTGTCGCTATCTCTCTTGCTCTTCCTTTGATTTCTCACCTTTACGGCAGAGTTTACTCGCTTTGTTTTGCTATCCGTTTCGCGTTTCGCGCGTGGTCGTGTATTTCTATCTGGTCGCCCGTTGAGTATCCAGCACTCTTCGCGATTATGTCCCGCCTTTTTGCAATATGTGCAAAATTTCTCGACGGTATTAATTCCTGCTGGCTTTTCAGCACGAGGCAAGGAAAATTTATTCGCGTATCGGCTTGTCCGACAATTTTGACCGATGTGGCCCATTTTTCCGCATTTACCGCATTGGGGTGCGGGATTTCGCAAATTTCGCGTGGAGTAAGAGGGTGAATCCGTCTTCTTATCCCGTTGATACGCACGGTGTCGGTCGTTTAGACCTTTTATTTTTTCCTCGGAACTCGCTCCGGCTATGGCTTCTTGTAACGTTCGGAAATGTTGAGAGCGCACCAATGTATTTATTTCTTCGCGCAATCCGATTTGATAGTTTAAGAGGGCCTGATCTTTGATATTTTCTAATATGGCTCGTTGTTGATCGGGAGTATGGTGTTTTCCTTCTTCCATAGAATCGTATAGGTCCATGGCTAGATTATCTACTCTGCGACCGAAATCTTGCGCGGTTTCCGACGGCTTTTGTTTCAGTGCATTGAATTCGAGCTGTAGATGCGCGGTACTTCTTCGGCTTAAATATTCCGTTTCCAGCTCGTCCCTCAGTTGTTCGTAACTGATAATTTCCCTATTTTTGAAAGCTTTCATCGCCTTTCCTTTGAACTTTGTGTGTAATACGGCCTCTAATAAAGTAGATGCATCCGCGGGATGAACATGTCGTATGGCGTATTCACTTGCCTGTAGAAATTCTTGCACGCGATCTCGCGAGGTGCCGTCCATCTCGGGGATCATATTACGCGCTTCTTTTAATGTTAGAAAGTGAAGTGATCCTCCGGATTCGCGAGGTGGTTGCATTAACGAATAATCCGTAAGTCGGTCGGAATTTCGCGAAGTTCTGTTGCGATCGGGAGTGGTTGTTTCGCTTCGATTTTGCGTTATATGTACGCGTAATTCTTGTAGCGTATGTAACATCTCTAATAACAGAGGATTCTCGGCAGGCTGGAAGGTTACTCTTCGGTCATGCCTAGTTTCGGTTTCGTCGCGGTTTCGCGTATCTACTGAGTCTTGCGTGTCGTCTTCGTCTTCGGAGTGGTCTGTTTGGAAGGTCACTCTTCTTCCGCGCCTATTCTCCGGTGTTCCGCGATTTTGCGGGTTGCTTATATTTTGGGCGTTATCTTCGCCTGGCGTTAATAAACGTTCAGGGGTGTGATCCCTGGGTGGAGTACGCGTCGTCATGTCACGGCTGTTTTGAGTAGTCTCGTCTGTGTCAATTATATTTTTGTCGCGTGTTATCGCGTCTTGTTTTATCAAGTTAAAATCGTCTAGATCTAACTGAAATTCGCGGTCGGTTATCACGTGAGGGGATAAGTTTACGTCGTTTTCGATCGACGGGTTTAAATTATCGCGTGCGTTATTTGTTACATTCAACGGCGGTTCGCTATTCGCTCGCTCGGCGGTGTCTATCGTTAATCTATGATTACACGGGTCGGTATCCTGTGTGTCTCTCGTTTCAGACATACACAGTCTTATCGCATAACATGTGTACGACTTACATTAGTAGAATCGCTCGCGTCATTGTTGCGCTGATCGGCTCGCTCAGCTATTCGGATGTTGAAGTTCTGCGAAGTCCTTTCCACCGCAGTCCGTGTTGGCTGTCGATGTTGCGCTATTTCCTGGTTGACACCGTCTCGATGCAAGGTCGTTGGTGGTTGGTTCTCGTACGCCTCGGGTCCTGGCAGCCTTCCTTGGTACCTTGGTAGCTCCGGGCGTCGGCCTCTGCGTGGCGTTGTCGACTCACTTTTAAATTTTATTGCTAGACTAATAACTAGTCTTAGCTACGGCATGCACTCGCCGTGTATTTTTACGTATCTTCTCTTGAGTTGAGAGATCGTAATTCGGAGATGTACTTTCTCTCCGGCCCGTTACCACTGCGCGGTTTGCACGGGTCTTTTCTCGTCTCCTCTAGCGGCTAAGATCGTCGGGTTCTCTAAGATTCTCCCTCAGATTCTTCGGTGATATCTCACCAGATAATCCCACCGCTGCCACCAATTTTGTTGTACCTCTCGGTGCAACAAGATAATAATTTGGGATTCGATCCGCTTAAAGGGTTGGAACCCACGAGGATAACGAGGAAATTGTAAAAGGTCGTCGAACAAACACTCACATCACCACACTTTCATTAGAAATAACCCCTTTTTATTTAACAATTTTAATATTTGATTACAAATGTTGCACCCTTTATTAATATGATTATTTATTATAATAGGTTACAATTAACTTGAGTGATCGTAACTTTTATTTAATCAATGAAGTTGATTAATTAAATGAATATACTTTAAGGTATCGCTCGTGACTTAATTATTAGACCGGTCGGCGACGAACGTTATCGCGGATGGTATTTGACTCGGTTCTCGTGACGCGCGTAACGTACCGTTACGGTTAGATTTTAAGATAAGACTCTGCGCTCGGCATTTAGGCGGTCGCTTATATTGAGTTTGATGATGTCGCTTTTGGTCTTCGATCGGACCATATATGGTAATATTCGTCGCGCTAGAGGCGCGATCGCGTGATTAAAGAATGTGCAATCTTGCACTTCCGCTGTTGGTTGCCATGCCGAGTGCATTTAGGTATTTCGCGCGCTACGATCTTAGATCGACGCTTTGTCGCGCGCGGTTTAAAGAATGTGCAGACTTGCATTTCCGGTGCCGGTTACTATGCCGGTTGAATGAAATAATTGATAAAATAAGTGATAGCCATTCGGGCTATAACATACTAATATCTTGAAAATTATGTAACGTTTTAAAAGGCAATGTACTAAAAGCAAGTAATTTCATAATTTGAAGTAATCTTGATTTTCTCGCTGTTTACTTTGTGAATTGCCTTTTATTATTATTTATTTGTCTGGTATCTTAATATATTATCCTATGAAATAATTTATTATTTATCTGGTTTCTATTTTATACCTTTACAAGAATATCCTGATAAATAATAAATAATTTCATAGGATAATATTGAGATAACTACTAGACAAATAAATAATAATAAAGTAAAAGACAACTCACAAAGTAAACACAATGAGAAAATCAAGATTACGCCAAATATAATCAAGATTACGCCAAATATAAAATTATTTGGTTTTAGTACACACTGCTTTTTTTAACGACATTGACAAATGACTTTCAAGATATATACAGACAGATTCAGGCCTTCCCTTTCAATAAATCTGAAAATAAAATTCAGTACATCAAGTCTCTATTTTTTACCTTTACAATAATATCCTGATAAATAATAAATTATGTCATAGTTTGTTCTCTCAATTCCTTATATAATTATAAAAGAACTGATTCTTTGTATAGAATATGCAACTTCTCTTGCAGCATCCTTTCATACGGCGGATTATAAAATCTCACATTTTGAATCTTCCTGATTTAACACAATTATTTGACGTGATTAGAGGCTTGGTATCTTTTTGTTATTGATTTCTCTTCAATTTCTTCAACATCGTTTCAGATAAGTTTTACAGTCTCTATTAATTTATTCTCTCTATCTTTATAATTATAAAAGAATTGATTCTTTGTGTTTTATTTTCAGATTTATGGAAAGGAAATACCTCAAAAGAAATGGCAAGAATTGAAATCCTAAAAGTAACGTATCAATGTTTTTAAAATGCTATGTGTACTAAAACCAAGTAATTTTATCTCGCTGTATTTACTTTGTGAGTTGTTTTTTATTTATCTGGTAGTTTTTCCTATTTTCTATTAATAATTCGTTCTCTCTATTCTTTATAATTATGAAAGAATTCATTTTTTGTGCTGTAATTTTCAGATTTACTGATTAATATCCTGAAAGTAATGTATCGTTTTAAAAGGCAATGTATTAATAATTTATTATTTATCAGGTCTCTATTTTATACTTTTACAAATATATTCTGATAAATAATAAATTATTTCATAGGATAATATTGAGATAACTACTAGATAAATAAATAATAATAAAGTATAATAATAAAGTAAAAGGCAATTACAAAGTAAACACAGTGAGAAAATCAAGATTACGTCAAATATAAAATTACTTGGTTTTAGTACACATTGCCTTTTAACGACAATGACAAATAACTTTCAGGATATTTTAGTACAGACAGATTGGTTCAGGCCTTTCCTTTCAATAAATCTGAAAATAAAATTCAGTACAAAGAATCAGTTCTTTTATAATTATATAAAAAATAGAGAGAACAAATTAATAGAGATTCTAAAATTATCTGATACGATATTGAAGAGATTTTTAATAATTCCAATCGTATCAGATATGTTTAGAATCTCTATTAATTTGTTCTCTCTATTCTTTATATAATTATATAATTATAAAAGAACTGATTTTCGGATTGAAAGGAAAGGTTTGTTATTATTTTTATTTATCTGGTAGTTATATATACGCAATGTAGTAGGAAGTGAATTTTGAATCTTCCTGATTTAATATCTGTCTGGTACAGTTACCTTAATTTGTTCTTTCTATTCTTTAAAGAATTATAAAAGAATTTATTCTTTGTGCTTTGTTGAAAGGAAAGGCCTGAAAAAAAAGGCAAGGTTTAAAAGATATATTCTGATCTGCCTATATATCTTTTAAATCCTTGGCTTTTTTTCAGGACTTTCTGAAAATAAAGTACAGCATAAAGAATCAATTCTTTTAATTATAAAGAATAGAGAGGATTTGATTGATATGGTTACTTGAAATGATATCTACTGTTACTTGAAATGTAAAATTACTTGATTTTAGTATTTGAAATTATCATGGAAAGTACTGATGTATTATTGAATGAAGGTGCCAGTTCAAAGTAAATATTCATAAAATATATATCCTTTTGTTGCATATATGTATGGTATACGTAATAATGTTTAACAACACATGCACACTAGTTGTTTATAACAGTGTGCATGTGATGCTACATCATTATTACGTATATATGTATGCAACAAAAGAATATAAACTTTATGTTTTATTTGATTCAAGATTTTTGAGCACATGAGTGTGAGTTATATTAAACATTAATTAGAAAAAAACATACAAAAATGAACCAGAAGTCATATTACAGGTAGAACACACTACATGTAAATAACTTTTACAATAAATGTACATAAAAATGATGAATAAATATTCTTCTTTTATATCATTTTAATGACAATGTCATATTAAATTTGAGACTTCTGTTAATGTCAATTTAAATGCTACTATTTTTTTTAATTAATATGACGCAAAAGAAGAATATTTATTCATTTTTTTCAGATTTTTGAAAGGAAAGACCTGAAAAGAAAAGGCAAGGAAAGGATTTAAATAAATAAAAGATATTTTATTTTTTATAGATTAAAAAAATTAAATTTATTGAACAAATCAATTAAAGACTCGAAATTTTCAAATAACAAGAATAGTAAATTTATTGATTTGTAAAAGTCATGTAATAATTGTTCACTTTGTATTCTCCGCCGTCTCGTCCGCCTCGTCCACCTCGTCCACGGCGACCAACGCGCCTACTTCTTTGCCACCGTCTAGCTATAATGAATTAAAAAAATGATTATTTTTAATTTAAATTCAATATAAAAGGTAATATAATTACCATACAAAATTTAAGTTCATTATATGAATTCTTTACTTACGTCTTTTGGTTTGGACTAGCGAGGCATTAGTCGGTGCCGTGGAGCCCGGCTCTGTGGCCGCTGATGCCAGCGGCTTCGTCGCCGCTGGTGCGGGCGGCTCCGTCGCCGCTGGTGCGGGCGGCTTCGTAGCCGCTGCCCAGCTAGCAAGGTCACGTGATAATGACGTGAATTTTTGGTACAAATAACGTCAATTATGACATAAAAGTAACGTTATTCTGACGTATATATCACGTGATTATGTCACATCTTATTGACGTTATTTTATTACGTCAGGAAGACGTAAATATGACTAAAAAGTACTATTAGTGTCACTACTAGTGCAATAATGCAGTAGTAAATTCGTATATGCTTCGTGTAGAAATTTAAGTAAAATACCTGTCAGTTTTCCTTAATTACTGAAAAAAAAATTTTCTCTAAATTCGAGAATTAATTTTTTTTCATGATGCATCCCAAACGGTCACCCATCCGAAGTTGTACCACGACCTCGCATGCTTAACCTTGACAATCGTATGGGAACTGCTGTACTTCGATGACCCACGAATCTGTATGTCAATGTCTGTATAATTGTGGTATATCTGTTCAATGGAAATATTGAAAACAGATGGTTATGTGTTTATATGATAGTGTATGTATTAGTGTATGTATTAGTATATGTATCATTTCCGTAAGTGTAATGTGCATGACATATCATTTTATCCTTGTTTTTCATCGAATATTAAAGTATAAAATGATACATCAAATAATAATACACAAATAATAACAAAAAATAATTAATTAGTAATGGTCATATATATGACGTCAATGTAACATCTAGTTGACGTCATATCGGTGACGTCAACTTTTGGTATTACAAATGACGTCAAAATAACGTTCCATTTATGTCACTTGACGGCATTGTCATCAAAATCACTTCATAATCACGTCATTATCACGTGAGCTTGCTAGCTGGGTGGTGCGGGCGGCTCCGTAGCCGCTGATACGGGCGGCTTTGTCGTAACGGGTTTTGGTCCTGAAGACTGAGGTATTACGGCTTGTAACCGTAATACCTCAGCCTTCAGGGCCGCTATCTTTAAATCTTTCGCGTCCTCTAAAGTCATTGATCTGAAACAATAAAAAACAATTTTAATGTAATAATTAAATATTGAAAAAAACAATAAAATAGTATAAGAGAGTCTACTTACACTTCTTCGTCGGACATGTTTGCTCGGCGTTCTTCTTCTTCTTCTTCATTCGTTCTTCTTCTTCTTCTTCTTCTTCATTCGTTCTTCTTCTTCTTCTTCTTCTTCTTCCACCTTCAGTGGTAACTTTCTTTTGTTTTTCACGGGTAATGAAAGACAGTTAGGCTGGAGTCCCATGATATGGAAATTACATCGGAACGGAACAGTGAGACCAATCACAATCGCAGAAAGGAAAGTAGAGTAATGATTGCAGAGATTTGATTGATCTCACTGTTTCGTTTCGGTGTAATTTCCGTATCATGGGACATCACCCTTAAGCGGGGAGCACAGACTTTTGCATAACGCATAAACCATATATATAAAGAATTTGATTGGTCCATTGACTCATGCATAAGAAAATGGGCCAATGAAATTCCTTATGCACATGCTTTATGCGTTATGCAAAAGTGTGTGTTGGGGCTCGTAGTTCGCGTCATTTGAATATGGTCTAGTAATTTATTTCGTGCATTTGATACGGGTAGAGTCCTAGGGTGCATTCCGAGTTACGCATGAAGCGCGTAGACTGCATAGAAAGTCGTTCCGAATTAACTATTGCGCTCTTCGAAAGCGCTTCGAGAGTACTTGAATTCCCCAGATTTTGTACTAACTGTACTGAATTCTTAAGCTCATGGCACATAGAAAAACGTAAGGCCGTAAGACGTATTAGTAAGGAAATCATAACATTGGATTCGCTACCGGCCTTACGGTCTCTACTGTGATTGGCCAATTCGCTTACTGATTACGTTTTACTGCCTTACGTTTTGTATGTGCCATGGGCTTTAGCCTCCACTCAGCGCATTGGGCGCGTTCAGCGGACTCGATAGTTGAGTGAGCGCTCGCTGTTATTGGTGTATTCTTTTAGATCATACAATCAGAATTTTAGATTTGAAAGAATGCACCAATAATAGCGAGTCGGAACTGTCATCGAAACTTTCATCATTTTTCTTTAAAAGTATTAAAGAAGAAATTACAATTATTGGAAATTGTTTATTGACGTCTTATATAACGTTCATCTTGAACTCGCATAGAATGCATAGGAAATCGTTCCGAATAACTAAAGCGCTTCATGCGCATTGACTAAACGGAATAATTTCAAAGCGTTACACACCAGTAATGTAGTATACGCGCTTCATGCGTAAGGGTTGGATTATACTGACCGTAATCTGTTAATTTATGCCGTAATCTGTAAAAATTGACCAATTATAATCGATTATTCCCCTCTCATTCGACTGTGATTGGTCAATTATTACAGATTACGGCATAAGTTAACAGATTACGGCCAGTATAAATCAAACCTAACTCGGAACGCACTCCTAGATATCAGAAAAGCGCAACCTATGTTCCGCGTCCTGATTAGCTGACTCTCAGCCAATCATGACATTCATTCATTGATATTAAAAATGGCTGACTAATAGACGATTGGTGGATTTCATATTTCGTCTGCAAACGACGCCATTTTTATTACTTTTCTTAGTAATTTTGCGATATTGACTTAATATATTTTCACGCGAAATCTGAATAAGCGGAATTGTGAAAAGTGAAACTTTTCTCGTGGAATTATACAATTGCTGCACATGGTATCGATCATGAAACTTTTTTCCTAGGATGAGAAATAAAAAGTGAAGGTTTTTATCATTGAAGTTAATGAGAAATTTTTCACTTTTTACTTTTCATCTTAGGGAAAAAATTTCATGGTCGATACCATGTGGGATTTACACTGCAAATGACATTCGACGTACGACGTCCGATATTTAATAGGAGAAATAATTTTTAACTTAGAATCGATTTTCTGAAATGTTGGTTATAAGCTATTTTGAAAGTTTAGGAGATTTTAGGGTTTTAGGGATTTGTAGAGAGAAATGCATTTAGGGAATAATCTTGCGGAATCATCTGGCACTATTGGTCCGTATTCAAAACGAGCTTATAAAGTCACTAGATTTATAAAGTACCGCATTTCGCATCCATTTTGACGCAAAACGCGACCATTTCAAATTTACTCATTTGTATATACGTATTTGTATATACTTTATTTGTGAAAATGAAGCCGTCGAGTATGTAAATTAATGGGTGCATTCAGTACTACAATTGCTCACTGAGCGCTCAGTGAGCGCTATCCATGAGCGCTCAGTGAGCGATTTCTACGTACTAAATGAAATGTTCTCTTGATAATCCTTGATAAATTACTGAGCGCTCAGTGAGCACTCTAGAATCGTGTATTGGATGCAAGTGCTTACTAGCTGCTTATTGAGAGCGTTCATCATTTTTCATTAATTTTGGTGAGCGTAAATTTTTGTCGCTCACATCTCTTATTAAGCATTCATGCTTTCACAGCTTCACAAAGAAATAATAAATGGTAGTATAATAAGTAAGAAATATAATTTAAAGATAAAATATCTGTAAATAAGTTATTCTACATACGAATAAAAACATATTCGCGTGATAATTCCTTTTGTGACAACTTTTAATTATAATGTTTTAGAATTAGAGTTATTACTTTTAGAAAAATAAGGTTAAATTTATGGGATAACTTTACGTCTTAAACATTTTAAAAGTTTATTTTATATATATGTATGTAATGTGGGTAATTATACAGAATACCCCCACCACCTCTAATTTCGATAAAATTAGGCTCATTCGACGCGTTTTTGCATAAAACGAAAGAATCTGGCAGAGATAGAAGTCGCTCTGCCCCGCGAACCGAGATATATTATGCGTTAAGCTATATCCACACAAACTTGCATAACCGCATAAACATATGCATAATGAAAATTATCCAATCACATTTTAGGAGTAAGAAACGTAATGAGACGCATACGCATAAAATCGAAATGCATGTAGAAGACATGGCGATTGTAGGACTGTGACAGATTTCCTAACCTGAATAGTCGTGACTTTAATGCTTAATATCTCGGTTCGCGGGGCAGAGCGACACTTATATTTCTGCCATATTCTTCCGTTTTATGCAAACACGCGTCGAATGAGTCTAATTTTATCGAAATTGTATGTTACTTACAAGATTTACTTTTCTCTAGGGATATGATAACATTTTATGCTCACAAAGATGGTGACCGCTTACTGTGAGCAGCTAATGAGCGCTCGCATCTAATACGTAGAGTCCTAGATATCAGAGAAGCGCAACCGATGTTCCGCGTTCTGATTAGCTGACTGTCAGCCAATCATGACATTCATTCAGTGGTATTAAAAATGGCTGACTAATAGACGATTGGTGGATTTCATATTTCGTCTGCAAACGACGCCATTTTTAATACTTTTCTTAGTAATTTTGCGATACTGACTTAAACCGGTTGCGCTTCTCTGATATCTAGGACTCTACTAATACGCAATCCTAGGGTGCTCACTGAGCGCTCAGTGAGTGGTTGTAGTACTGAATGCACCCAATGTTTTTTAATTGTAATTAGTTTATTTATGACCAAAAGAATATGTAGGAATGCTTAATTGATGTGTTCTTTACTTTAATACGGATTTATTTGTTTTTTGTGCATAAAAGTGCACGAAGGATACGTATAAGTACAGTTGATGTGTATGTATGTACATACGTTGGTATCATCGACATATAGAATGGACCACTGATGGTAATGGTGGGAGTAGAAAGACGAATAGAGTGAGAGGCAGAAATAATATGATCGTTCTTTCTCTGTTTACTGATAACTACCAATTACTATTGGTTGTTGTTAATCCAACAACCAATCAGGCTTCAGTCTCTACTCGTCTTTCTACCCCCACCACTACCATCAGCGGTCTATTCTAGATGTCGATGGTTGGTATACTTCAAATCGTGTACTATGTGCACTTTAGCCATTTTGACGTAACATTTCTAAAGTGAATTGCGGTACTTTATGGATGTTTCCAAAGACATAGAGAATGGACTGCGCGATCCATGTGTCAAAATGGTCAACAAAAATGAGAGAGAGGGACCGTGGAAGACGGCCATCTCCCTCTCATTCTCTCTTCCATTACACCATGGAATGGAAAAAGATAGAGATGGCCGTTTTCCACGGACCCTCTCTCTCATTTTCGTCGACACATTTTGATACTGCATAAGCCGGTATTCATAGTCGGTTCTTATTTCAAGAATGTCTTAAGTAATGTCTTAAGATGCTGAAGCGGCCCTCTGATTGGTTCGTAACTTCTCAAGACTGAACTTAAGACGGTCTTGAATGTAAGAACTTAAGCGGGGAGCACAGACTTTTGCATAATGCATAAAGCATGTGCATAAGGAATTTCATTGGCCCATTTTCTTATGCATGAGTCAATGGACTAATCAAATTCTTTATATGTATTATGTATTATGCGTTATGCAAAAGTCTGTGCTCCCCGCTTTACTATGAATACCGGCCATAGATACGGGATCGCGCAGTCCTTTCTCTATGTCTTTGGATGTTCCAAAATTGACTGCTAGTACTGAAAACCTATAGTTGCACGTGGCGTAAACTATATCAGTACTGACAATCAATTTTGGAACACAGCCTTTATAAATCTAGTGACTTTACGAGTTTAACGATGGCTGTGTTCCAAAATTGATTGCCAGTGCTGCGTGTATGTCGTCATAAGTGCATGCTACCAATAGCGTTCCAATTTTAGTAAGCATGCTTTTCATGCAAACGCAGCTTTCATTTTGGAACGATATTTTCAGTGCTGTTAGCGTATAGCGACATCAGCGAAATAACCTAAGTATGGAGAAAACCTTACAGAAAAAATTCTTATTTGAAACTGTTATAAAGTTAGCACTTGATTCTAGTGATGAAGAGTCTAGTGATTCAGATTTAGAATTAGCAGAAATGATACATAATTATTATCATGGTGTAATAAGAAAGGTGAAACGTTCCAAAGTTGCGCAGTAGCAAAACGAAACAGCCAATCACTGCTGGAGCGATTTTGCATAATTATGTGCGTCGTATACGTGTGATCACGTGTGATCTATGAGGCTGTGTTGGTCTATATATGTGTAGTGAATATTTATTATAAGTAATTACATTAAGTGATTACAGTAAATTAGTTATTTCCGGCAATTCACGGTATTTTGGAACTGTAAGTATTAGTCTTGTATATTTATATACGTATCACATAATATTAACAAACATAAAAACAATAACAATGACTTAACCTCAAATTTTTTAGAAATACATGTACATCAAATATATACACATATTTGCTTCTTGCCGATAAAGTATTACGTAAATAACGTAATAAAAATATTAAGATATAATAACAGTATTCATTTTTTCAGGTATCATGCCAGTTTGTGCAGTTCGTCATTGTGCCAGTCGGTCAGGGAAAAGGAAATTGGAAAATGTAAAATTATTTAGTTTTCCAAAAGATGCCAAACTACAAAAACAATGGATTGATGCTTGTCAACGACACGACGGTGAAATTAAATTCAGCAAAGGTAAAACAATTTTTCACTATAATGTAAAAGAAAATTGTATAATTTTACCATATTCGATTCACGAATGTGATTTCTCTGTAAGAGTTTTAGAAATGTGTCTAAACCTTTAATTATGCAAACACAAAAAGACAAACAATTTTTAAAATAATTAACGCTTTTTCTCATCAATGGTAAATTTACGATGTAAATGACATTTACCATGTAAGAACCAAATAAATTTTTATGCTTGTAAAATACAATAGATTTGTAAAGTTCATTGCTATTTTTTGCAATGTAGATTTCAAAGAAATATACGAAAAATGTTAGAATTTTATTTTTAGCTGGAATATGTCAAATTCATTTCACGCCAGATTCCTTCGAAGATAAAATGACACAACCTAGAACGGTAAACGTACAACCTCGCATGATGCGGAGATTGAAGATTGGTTCTGTCCCAACATTACACTTAGATGTATGCAACAAAAAGGGAGCACCATCGGATTCTTCCCCTGCATCAACATCGGATGAATGCAATAGAACAGAGCGCACGAAATCCTGGTAAAACTTTAATTTTATTATCATGGATAAGCATTGTAGAAATAGTTTTATTTACCAAAGTCGATTATTATCTCAATAACTGAAGAAAAAATGGCATCAGAATCTACTAACAAAATGGGAAAAAAATGAATTTTCGAAAAGTTACAGTTAATTCGTTTTAATTCTCTTTCTATTGTTGGGATATATTTATTAAAATTCGCAATTTAAAATTTTTCATTATAGTTTAGCGTGTTTTGTCATTATAGTTTCACCGGAATACCTACTTATGCAGAATTACTGACGTGTGCAAAGGAAAAGTTAGCAAGAAAAGCAGAAGCAGATTTGAGCAGACCTCTCAAGGACAGATGCATTCAAGGTTATCATTTTCATGATGTGGAAAAGCAGGACTTTGCTACAAGCCAAGCCGAATTCTGTGATGTGTAAGTTTTCTATATCCTATAAAACATTTTTTCTCGGAATTTTTCAGTTGACGATTCATTCGTCATTAAAGTAGAGTAACATATGTCACAATAATGGCATTTTAATCTCTTTTATGGCCTTCATATCTAAACTATTATTATGATTTGACTTTAGGTATACATCTAGTCTCTGAAAGTTTCAGACCTTAAACAATGTATTTGATTTTAATATTATCAAATTTTTTATTTGTTTTACGTCAGTTTTTCAGGTGTTGGCGTATCGAACTTTCAAGTCGGTGTACAGTCGGAATCTTGTGACATAAATTACGAAGGAAGCAATGTTTCGAACGTCGAAATGACGAACGAGGGTGTAACAAGCAGTGGATTAACAGACACACCTTGCTTGTCTACAATGTACGTAAGTAGATAGACTAAGGGGATTCAAACCCATGGGGCAATGAGGGGGGGTGAGGGCGGGGGGGGGTTAACCCGCGCGGGGGGGTGACGTCACCGGGGGGGAGCCGAGCCGCCGGGCCGCCGCCGCGCGCCCCCCTCGCCCTGGGGCCGCCGGGCCGTCCCCCTCGGGATATTACAAAAGGCCGCCGGCCTTATCGCGCCCGGGATATTACAAAAGGCAGCATCTGATGCATGCGATGACGTCATCGGTCGACGACAGGTTAGCACAAGGATTAAAATAAAATAAATGACACATACTTGCATCGGTGGTACAGTGGTGACCCTTCCTCCCCCGATTGACCTATCGCCCATGCAGGTGGCCGAGGAGTCGGAGGAATTCCTCCATTTCACCCACCTGCATATGGTGCATCGGGTCAATGGGGGGGAGCCTCGTACAGGATGACGACGTCGTCGTTGTCGTCCTCGGCGCCGTCCTCCACGATGAGGACATCGTCGTCCTCGGCGCCACCGCCGCCGTCCTCGATGACGATGACGTCGTCGTCCTCGGCGTCCTCCATATGAGGTGTTGGAGGTGGCGTCGGAGGTAACCATGGAGGGTTGTCAATGTCCCCGACAACCTCCATGGCTACCTCCATGGCGATGTCTATGGCGATGTCCATCGCCACCTCCAGCACCTCCTCGTTGTTTAAAAGTTCGCGCACGATTCGTTCGCGGTGGCCCATTTTTTTGTTTTTAAAAATAACACACACGCACGCACACGCACTCACACACTTTTGTTTTTATGAAAACGGGAGATGCAATATCCGCGAAAAAACTTATGCACTTACTGTCAAAGTGACTGATGAAAGCACACTGAAGACGAGATGCATCGGCAGCCCTATCTAATGTATATATAAAAACAATTGCGGCGGCCCTATCTATTGTATATAAAAACAACTCCGATTACTTTGCTAATATAATCGCGCGTAGTAAATCTAACGCCGAGATTCGTTTCGAAGGCAATTGTAGTATAACGGGATGGGAAAGAAAGGCTAGGAAGAAAAAAAAGTAGTTTATGCAGAGTATAAAAATCTTTTTTTTTATTCATAAATTTTTTAGTACAACGTAGTAAGTATTACATATTTTTATCGCGCGTTAAATACCAAAGCGAGAAGCTCGCAATCGACGAGCTGGCGTTTGTCGAAGACGTCGCTCTCGCTTATAGCGTTCGCGACGTTGGCGGCGGCTCTCTCACCCAGAGCCGA
>NW_017280254.1:0-6144 GCF_001594065.2 Cyphomyrmex costatus | reverse complement strand
TGCTCGTAGAGACCCTTCCACGTCTCGAGGGACATGGGCAGTTCGCGTCCTTGATGATCGCCCAGAACGATCTCCACGTAGCTCGGTGGACCGACGTTGACGCTGATTTCCAGAAACTTGTAGCCCGTTGCGGTCAGGTCGTAACGCCGACTCAGAATGCGCACGCGGCGACGCTTCGTCCTGCGTACGACGGTAATTAGTGAAGTCGAAGGAAAATAAAAGAAGAGTAAAAACTTACGATTCCTTCTGGTCCATCTCGGAGTAGAAGCCGAACATGATCCGTTCGCGCGGACGATCGTAGCGAGAATGATCGGATGTTCTCAGAACTCGAAGGGAGAAATCGAAGCGAGTGGGGGGGAGAACCTGTCGCGACAGGTCTCCGAGAAATGTTTTTGTTCGTAAGGCTCGCTCCAACGATTCCGAGAAATGTTTTTGTTCGTAAGACTCGCTCCAACGATTCCGAGAAATGTTTTCGTTCGTAAGACTCGCAAACAATTCCGAGAACCTGTCGCGACAGGTTTATTATTCTGAGAATTATCGTTCCGAGAATTGTTTTTGTTTACAAAACGAAGAGCGTTTAATTTATCGAGGCCCCCGCGGTGGTACTGGTGGAGGAGGGGGAGGACTTCGAGGACGCACGTATTTCGACGTTGGTGGTGGAGGGGGAGGACCTCGGGGACGCGCGTACATCGACGACGTCGATGGATCTTCCAATAATGTTGGGAGATGATACTCCCAGTAGTTTCTTTGAGGCTTGTCCTTCGACTCGTACTTTTGTTTCGAAGACGAAGGTAACTCCCAATAGTACGGTTGGGGCTTGTCCTTCGACTCGTACTTTTGTTTCGAAGACCCAGGCAACTCCCAATAGTACGGTCGGGGCTTGTCCTTCGACTCGTACTTTTGTTTCGAAGACCCAGGCAACTCCAAATAGTATGGTCGGGGCTTGTCCTTCTCCGGTGGGTCGACCGACTTTCGATGTTGGTCCATGTCGCGTAAGATTACGAATGAACGAAAAGAGCGCTACGCACCGTCTATATACCGTCGACGCGTACATACTACGTACTATATACTACGTACTATATACTATGTACTATATACTATACTATATACTATGGGAAGAAAGAATACACGAGAAAAATACGTTTACGTAAATTTTATTTCAATAAATGTCTTCGCGACCACCAGTTATACAGTTTGAATACATTTTGCATGGCGCAATTAGTAGCGTGATGTCCGCATCGCACAGCGGCATCCATAGCGGCTAACGATAGAGTGTCCTCGTAAACAGCATCCAGGGTCTCGATGTGCGCGTCGTCCAGAAGCAAGTCTCGCAGCCACGCTCGTTTCTCAAGTCCCTTGACGTACACCGCAGCATCCTCCTCCCCGCATACAGCACTGGTGATCAGGCGTTTCGCCTCGCTGTACGGGGTCGTCCCGTCCGTCCATCGCAATCCATGGTGACAGGCAATCAACCAGGAAGCGCAGGACCTGTCGGATCCTGTCAACGACCCCCATGGTACGGGACTCGTAAAGACGTAGTGCGCGAGCACGGTCCCGCGTGTCAGCACCGCCGCTTCCTTCACGACGAATCGCCCGTTGACGACGAAACCCTGCAGATCCACGAACGTCGGTGTGCGCATGTCGACTGCGGCGAACGATGCTTCGTGGACGTTTATATCTAGGTGATCCTGCGCACAACGCTGGTCAGCGGGTTGTACTCGATCACGCGATCGTGTATGATGAGGCAGTACGCGGTGGTATTATCGGGCGCGTTCGCTTTGAGTTCAAAGTCCATTCGCACGTCCACGGTCGCGCTCTTGACCGATTCGTTCTGACGAGAGCAATCGATGATCACAAACGGACCGTTTCGAAGGAAGGACGAAACCGTGAGATGCGGTTCGACATACTCGTATCCGTGGTAGCCCTTGCAGAAACGCGCGTACATTTCGTACAGAATCGCCCATCTGTTTCTAGCGAAATCCAGATTCAAGTCGTCGTACGGATAACATTCCGAGTTCAGGTAGAGTTTCACGTTGATAAGGTTGCAGTGGTCGAAATGACTCGTGTCCGCTGCCATCTTCTTTCGATCCGTTTGCAGAGCAAAGATGACGTATCGCGGCTTCTCGAGCTGCGACGCAGTCTTGATGGCCCACGAGTGCTTGGTCGTGGCCTGCAACAGCGGGTACTCGTACAGATCCCACGAACGGAAACTCATGCTCAGGTATCGTCCGCTCTCCAGGGCTCGCAGCATCGCCAGCTTGTTCACGTCGCTCGGCACCACGTGCGGCATTCGCCATTGTATCTTGAACAGTTCGAGTTTCGGCTGCACCGCCGAATCTCCCGTCAGGCAATTCTCGTCGTTGCGCGCTCGTATCAGAATCAACTCGTGACGAGCGTTGATCACCACGCGTCTGTAATCCTCGCAGAATCCCAGCAGTACGTTGAGCGGCACGCAGAAGTTAAAGTACCCGTCGTTGGTGGTCTGCGCGTCCCAGCCGGCGTTTCGCAGAATCACGCTCCTGTCGGACGTCACCGTCACGTAGTTCTTGATCGTGCTGGTTACGCCCACGTTTCTGTTGCGATCGATCTCCGCGCCGTCGAGTTCGTAGCGAATCTCGTCGAACATGAACGCTACGCAATTGTTTCCCAGCGCGACGTCGGCGTTCTCCACATTCACGGTTTTCGTCAAACGTCCCTCGACGTACAGAAAACTCTCGTACGGCAGCGTGTACAGATCATGCTGCTGTATGGGTATTCGTATCTCGTCGCTGTGTCCGAACGTCGTGTTGGCGAACGGGCTGTAAGCGTGAGTCTCGATCTTGACGATGCGATCGTCGAAGACCGGCTTGTCCTTGACGTTCAGAATGTCGGTCATCGTTCTCTGCGCACCGCGAATCCCAGTGATTTCAAAAACTCCACGTTCGAAGCACTGAGCCTCTTCTTCTTCCGTTCGGATGCACTGTCGAGTGGCACAGGCTTTGTAAAGGATACGCTATCTATCCGCTGGTTCAACACGAGCATCGCCCTATCGCTGCCGCCGTCTCACGTGCAATCTGACGGTTATCTCCTCCCCGCGAAAATCGATCGGTCGTCCGTTCTGATCGACGACGCGTATCGTAAGATCGGTAACGCTCCGTGCGACGATCGGAAGGTAAATGATCTGCGTAGGCCTCTCCGACACCTTATATCCCGGTGGAACCTGCGGCGAAAATTCGTGTATCGTGTGTACGCTGTTGCCGTTGCTGTACGCGCCCGCCGTCACGTTGCACTCCACGCGGATGATGTTCACGGTCATGATGTTGACCGACGCGTCCGACCGGTGCCATTGTCGCGGTTCCAGTACGCGCTTCGAGAATCCCAGCAGCGACCCGATGTTGTCGGGTTTGTAAAAATTTATTCGGTAGGCGCACACGATCTCGCATCTCATCGTGTTGTAGTTTGCCCGGAGCGCTATCGGGTACTCCGCGTCGTCGTCGCGAAGTGCGTCCCTCGCGTCTCCACGCACCGCGTCCCCACGCACCGCGCCATCGGGCAGCGGACGTTTCCGCGAGATCGCGCGTTTCAGAAAGTCGTTTATGGCTCGCAGTTCGTACGAACCCTTGGGGATCGTAATCTCCTCGTCGTCGTTTCCAAAGTAAAATTTGTCGTTGGATTCGTTCACGTTCGGTATCGTGTTATAGGTCTCGAACATCTTCAGACCGAGCTCGTAGTCGTCGTCGCTCAGGTCTATCGCGGGAAAGTAGCTGGACGCGAGGACGCTGCTCCTTCCGCTCAGCGTGAGTGTCAGCGACATGACAGTTCGACGAGTAATGAGATCGCGCGACGTCTCGTCGGGCTTTTTAAAATTCTACGGTTCGTAGAAACCACAGGCACATCTGTCCGCAAAAGGTCTGATCGTACGTCTGATACGACGTTCGATTGTACTCTATCGGAACGCCGAAGTATCGCACGAGTTCCTCGGGCGGCCGGAGATTGCCGAAACTGTCAAAGTACACGACGCGGTCGTTCCTCTTCGCGTACGCCACCCAATGAGTACCGGGGCCCGTGGTATCGTCCAGATTCACGATACCGCTCTCGTTGCGGCGCGCGCCGCTCGTCGGTAACGCGTCGCGCATGAAGACCCCTCTAAAGTACGGTACGCGCATACGCCGCGCGAGCCGGTCCAGTTGCACGTTGGTGGTCGCGCCCGTGGGCATTCTTATCGTTTCTTCGAAGTTTTTTTTTTTTCTCCTTTCTGTCCGTGTCCGCGTTTGTACGGGGCGAGATACATCCCGCGTCCGTACGGGGCGAGATACAGTCCGCGGCCCTGCTCCATCGCGCGATCGTGACGTTGCAGCTCCTCGAGCTGACGTCGAGCGGCTTTGCTGGCGTTCACCGCTCTCGCCACGCCGGCCGCTCCGCCGATCAGGGACCCGAGGACGCCCAACATCGGCAGAATCGGCAACACGCCGCCCCGTTTCGCGGCCGGAAGTATCCGTTTCTTCGCGGTAGGTTTTTTCCCCCCCTTCTTCTTCTTCATGCCCATGCCGATCTTGGTCTTGGCTTTCATCGCCGCCCAGATAGCCGCAGCGGCGGCTCTCTCGCCCAGAGCCGAGTCTCTCGCGGTGACGCGTTTTCGCGCCTCCGCGGCGAGCACCTCGTCCGCCGCGTGTCTGTCGGCGAGATCGCTGCTCCGAGAGTACGCGATGTCGTGCTCGCGGCACGCCGCGTCCAGCGGATTCACTCCCGCGTCGCCTCTGGCCAATCGTTTCCTCAGTCGAGTGCCGGGGCCGCAAAACTGGTAGCCGGGGATATGTAACTCGAAAGGAAGCGCGTTTATCGCCCGATTCAGCAGGTTTCTCGCTGACATTCGCCGCAATTCTTTATCAACGGCGCTGGGCCGTCGACGTGCGTCTCCTGACTCGGCAGGTTGTAGTGCCTCAGGCACCGGCGGTACCGCTGAACCTCCGAATCGGCTCGTATGTGCTCGGGCAGTCTGTCCCACAGAAGATCTATGTACTGCTCGCACTCTCGCAGCAGAATAACCTTCGGTACGTATTCCAGCTCGGCGGAGGTCAAGCTGTGCAGACGGTCCGACGCGACGACGAACATCTCGATCACTGAGCGATTTCGCTCCGCGCGTCTCTATAAATAGGCCCGCTCGCGGTGCGGGTTTTTCAGTCGCGAGTATGCGGTTCGTGCGTCAGTCGCGCGCTATCGAGGTGTCGAATCTCGACGCCAAAGTGCAGACGGAGAGGGAAACGCGCAGGCATGGAAACATGCTGCCGAGTACCTTACGCGCGATCGTCTGCGGCCCGTCGAACTGCGGCAAGACCAACGTGCTGATAAGCCTGCTCGAGAGCCCGAACGGCGTACGTTTCGAGAACGTGTACGTCTACTCGAAATCGTTGCGACAGCCAAAGTATCGCTACCTCGAAAAATTGCTGACACCTATCGACGAGATCGGCTACTTTACGTTCTCCAACAACAGCGACGTCGTTCCGCCGAACGAGGCGCTACCGAATTCCATCTTCGTCTTCGACGACGTGGCGTGCGACAAGCAGAACGCGGTGCGCGAGTACTTCGCGATGGGTCGACACGCCGACGTCGATTGCTTCTATCTCTGTCAGATGTACACGAGGATACCCAAACATCTGATACGCGACAACGCGAATCTGCTGATTCTGTTCGAGCAGGACGGTACCAACCTGAGACACGTTTACAACGATCACGTGAACACCGACATGTCGTACGACGCGTTTCGCGCGCTGTGTCGCCAGTGTTGGCGACACAGGTATGGATTCGTAGTTATAGACAACGACAGTGCGATCGCAAACGGCAGATACAGAAGAGGATTTAACGAGTTCGCGATACCGTAACGCCGTCATTCGTCGTTCGTACCTCGACCGAGATGGCTAACGAGCGCGAAAAAATCGCGAGGGAGATCGAGCGGACGAGCGAGTCGATCCGCAGGAAACACCGCGCTCTGAAGACCGGTAGAATCGACGAGGACCGTGCCCTGGACAGGCGTTTCGGACCTATCGTCGAGCCGTTGCGACGGATCGCCAGTCCCGTCGTGCGTGCAACGAAGACAGAGTCGTATGCCGCTACTCCTAAACGCAAGATGGAGGAGGAGGAGGAGGAGGAGGACTTCTTCGTGACTCC
>NW_017280253.1:88992-89794 GCF_001594065.2 Cyphomyrmex costatus | reverse complement strand
TACATATTTATTTACAATTATTTACAATTAGATGTCAGAAGACGATTTAGATATGGATATTGATTTGGAGGATGCAAATATAAAATTATTATTTGAAACTTCTCTTGATCCCATAATTCCTTACGAGAGAGGAAATTCTACTGATAGAAGTGCCATCAAAGGTCGTCAGAATTTGGATGCTCCGGTACGTTTTACCACTTCACAAACCTCTGCTGCTGCTGCCGCTTCTTCGAAGGCCACCGCCATCGCTCCTCCACAGATCGCTGCTCCTCCGAAGACCACCGCTCCTCAGCAGATTACCGCTTCTCCTCAGGCCGTCGCCGCCGCTGCTCCTTCGCAGATCGTGACTCCTCCACAAATCGCCGCTTCTCCGCAGATTGCCACTCGTCCGCAGATTGCCGCTCGTCCGCAAATCACCGCTCCTTCGCAGACCGTCACTCCTCCGCAAGTCGCCAATATTGTCAATATTAATTTATTATCATTCATTTATTTATTTATTTATTTTAATTTTTATTTATTAATTTATTTATTATTATTTAACATACATGTGTTATTATCATTACATATATGTACATATATGTGTTATACACATATGTATGTTATTACATATGTGACTGTTTTTTGAATGTAGACATTGTGAACAGCAGCCTAATGGACAAAACGCTTTACATGTATGTGTCACACGTACGATTGAAAAATACATGTATGTGTCACACGTACGTCTGAACATAACTGAAACGTACCCTTTTCGGGACTCGGTCTCTAGATCTCGGTATCGGCTGCACCAATTTTATTCGGACTG
>NW_017280253.1:83301-85365 GCF_001594065.2 Cyphomyrmex costatus | reverse complement strand
CCAGTCAGGACTCGCGCTGGTAGTAAATAGTATAGAACTAACAGGGTTGCGTTCGGAAACATCACCCGCGAGCCACCGTGTATCATCTTATCTCTTCCGCCAAGGTGTGAAAACAACCCCTTAAACATACATGTAGATTATCTTTGGTCCTAACGTACGGCATACTGAAATGGTTTTACGGGCATTATAAACGCTTTCTTAAGAATAGACTATGGATTCCGGTTATAATAATATAAGAACCATAACAATTAAGGAGCCATTAAGAATGTATAAGCGCTATTTTTAAATTAAAACAAATTTTTTGTAGTTACAAGAATTTTTTGAAGATAATAAAACACATATCTTTAAAACGTTTAGAATGTGTCTCAATTAAGATGTACACATTTGGAATATTTATGATACAAGAATTTTTTGAAGATGAAATATATTTAAAATGTACACATTTGGAATATTAATGATACAAGAATTTTATGAATATGATGAAACATATCTTTAAAACGTTTAGAATATGTATCAATTGAAATGTACACATTTGGAATATTTATGATACAAGAATTTTTTGAAGATGAAACATATCTAAAATGTACACATTTGGAATATTAATGATACAAGAATTTCATAAATATGATGAAACATATCTTTAAAACGTTTAGAATATGTATCAATTGAGATGTACACATTTGGAATATTTATGATACAAGAATTTTTTGAAGATGATGAAACATATCTTTAAAACGTTTAGAATATGTATCAATTGAGATGTACACATTTGGAATATTTATGATACAAGAATTTTTTGAAGATGATGAAACATATCTTCAAAATGTTTAGAATATGTATCAATTAATATATGCACATTTGAAATATTTATGATATAAAAAATTATGAAACGTTTTCTTTGCAACATTAATGAATTATATCATAAATGTAGAAATAAAATGTATCATTCGAAATCAGTGTGAAACAATTCAGAATGTTGCATAAATATCTCATGTTTAGTGGGAAAGGATTGTTCTGATAATCAATTTCGTAATAACATTATACCAAAAAAATTTATTAACATATTTGATTATAGGTATGTAATACTAACTCGAACATGTACTTGTATATATTCATTTCCATTTCATTATCTTTCAATAATAAAATGTATTACGTTAAAATAGTTTGGTATAAGAATTTTAAAATTAATATTGATATCTTATGGATTTTTAAATTTTAAAAAACCGTTATAGTTTGATCTCTCACCTAGAACACTATATTTGATTCAAGATTTTGAAGTGTATGTTAAACATGTAATACTATCTTTATTCTAATTTTTGTTTAAACTTCCGGTTTTAAGTTGGTTGTACCAAGTTAAATTCTATCTTTAAAATATATGTAAAAAACCATACTATTATTTAAATTCTACTAAATTAAAAAGTAAAACCCATTTGGTACTATGTTTATAAACATACCTTTTTTTAAAAAGAAAAAAGGTAAAAAAAGCGCTAAGAGTGGGTGCTGCTGGTCAAAAAACATTTCGGTCAGTTTCATCAACGCCAATTACTTAATCGACTGTAAAACTGACTAATCACATTTGCTGTTTAATAGAACGATCTTTTTTAAAAACCTACGTGATATCCTTATTTATTTAAATTTAATGACATGTATCATTTGTATAAAAGTTTTGATATCAATAGTCGGCGCCAAGTTAAATTCTACCTTATTACTTACTTAATTTTAATGACATTTATCATTTGTATAAAAGATCATATGATATGGATTTTTCCCATAAAATATATCGTTTAATTAACTAGTCTTTAAAAATTCTATCTCTAAAGATCTAAGAGGTACCATCCTTACACTCATTTAATTCTAATGACATGTATCATTTGTATGTATATATAAACTTACCTTTTTGAAAAAAAGGTAGAAAAAAGCGCAAAGAGTGGGTGCTGCAGATCAAAAAACTATTTGGACCAGTTTCACCAACGTCAATTACTTAATCGACTGTGAAACTGACCAATCACATTTGCTGTTTAGTAGAACCATCTTTAAAAACCTACGTGATATTATCCTTATTTA
>NW_017280253.1:75575-80584 GCF_001594065.2 Cyphomyrmex costatus | reverse complement strand
AATTAATACTGATCTTTTGTGATTCATTTTTGAAATATAAAAAACTGTTATTCTGTTCTCTCACCTAGAACACTATATTTGATTCAAGATTTTGAAGCTCTCATGTGTATGTGTTAACCAGTTTTCAATCACGTGTATCTTCATAAGTGTACGTTTACAAACTATTATTATAATTAATAATTAATATTGTGACTAACGAATGTGGTATTAATCAATTTTGTAATGACATTATACCAAAACACTTATTACGTTATACTAGAATCCTTTTAAGACCGTGCAATTGATAAACAATAATAAACAAGAAGAAGAAGCCAATAACGGTCGAAGCTGGATCACAGTGTTTATTATAATTGTGTGAATTTTACATACTGCGTATGTAATCCCTCCAAAATTCGCGACGCTGGTAGTTTTTCAGCACTGACGCATACATACTTACTGCCGCAGTAATGTCACATTATAGTTAAATTGACAAGCAATTTAACAATTTTGATGCTTATAGCATCTTATGGATCTTAATAATATGTTGAAAGACATATATTAAAATTTAACGATGTGATGTTAAAGTAATAAAGATAAATTAAAATAGGTGAAAAATAAGATAGCGAAGAATATCACTTATTACGTTTGTTAGCGTATTTGATTATATATATGTAATAGATTTTGACATTGGAATTAATACATATTCACTTCTATTACATATATTATCTTCCAATAATAAAATGTATTATATTAAAATATTTTAGAGAACATCAATGTAAACATATTAAAGCTCACAAAACAACCCATGCAAATATAAACATCAGAGGCATGTTGTACATGTTACAACTAACCCCAAGAATTGTTTCAACTTGCCCCTCAGCATGAATTTCTAGGTTAATTGAGGTTAATATTAATTTATGTCATTAGCAGTAAAAACCAATATAACATATTAAAGGTAGATATATTTATGGACGTAATGTCCAAAATAGTCATAACAATTGATAACAATAGGTATCAAAAATGAAAGTTTAAATAAATTTTTTTTTTCGTTACCTGGCTTAATTACAGCACGTGCACGTAACTACTCGCTACGCTACCTGACGGAACATTGGTTGTGCTTACATAATGCGGGCAGTTATAAAGCTAAGATCGTGTTAAATATTCGACGTCGAAGAGTTCAAAATCCCGGTAAAATTGCGTGTTACTACTTACCCCTGTTACAACTAGCCCCTCGCTCCCCTAGTAGTTTTTTTTTAAATGGATTACGAATTTATGAACTTGTTGTTGCTGGACGAAGATACGGGATGTGACAACGATCTTGTTGAAGACGTTAAATACATGCTTGAAAATTCGCAGAGAGAAGATGATAGTGCGCTGACATCGCCGGTGCATATAATTTGCGATCGAGATATAGACGGTGATCGCGTCGTGAAACGGATAATCGTTGACACAGAGCCCGCTTATGAATGGTCATTGCTTGCGCGACGAGAAGTGTACACGCGGTTACGAAACGAGTGTGTGAACTCTGAAAATGTAACAGACGATGACTATTGTTGGGTGGGGTATAAATTCGAGAATAAACTCGAGCGTTTATGCAGATGCATTTCAATGGACACATACAGTGGTAAAAGGGCTGAACTGGTAATGATAAACGATATATATGTACACGGGTACAATCGCGATGATGATACGCATCCTATTGTAAAAAAAACTTCTTGACGCGTGTGACGATAGATGCTGTAAGTGCGAAAAGTGTATCGTCTCCCTAAGAAACAATGAAAAGGTGATGAGCCTATATGATATTGCATATTTAGAGCGACATTGCAGCTCGTACGAACGAATAACATGCAAGTGCGCAGAGTAACAGTTTTCTAAAAATGGAAAACCACGAGCGAGTGGAACGCGAACTGTTGGAGCAGTGCAGCCGCGTCGCTACCCAGGCGGAGTGTTTCGCGTGGATGCAACGATGCGATGAGTGCATCAAGAGCTTGGAGGAACTCTGCCAAGCGTCCGCGTCTTACCGGGGGCATAGACAACCCGCGGTGGCGAGGATCGTGCGACTCGCGGGTGCGAGGACGCAATTGGAACGACGGTTCGTGCACGTGGGTGGTGGTGGTGATCGCGAGAACGATAGATCTCTCGCTTAGCGCGAGATCGACGCCGCGTTCGAGAGGCGCGTTCTAACTGGTGCGGTGATAAACTTTGAACATATAGAGCCGCGACAGTTTTTGGAAGACGCCGGTAGTGTAGTGTTCGAGCGTGTGCGGGGCGCTATAGAGAGACACGGTAGCGTCAAAGTGAACACTGCCTTCAACGGTGAGTTCGTAGCGGGCGATAAACGCACCATTAAGGGTATAAACAGTAAAAACTGCGAACTGTATCCAGCGTCGAATGTGCGCGAGTGGTACGAGCTGCACGTCATCGAGCCTACATTGGCGTCGCTCGAAGAGTACCAGGAGCGTGACAGCGGATGGGCGCTCTCGCGAATCCTGAATTTAACGGTGAACGTTAACAAACTGAATCCTATGCACGCGGGGTGTTATATCACAGTGCCACCGAAAATTAAAGACAAGAACGCGCTAGTCAACGTACAATCCATGAACAATACGCTTCGCGTGGTCGGTGGTAGCCGTTCTGTACCCCGCAGAAAGACACATGGAACGTGAATCGTCGTATCCGCATTACTCTACTGTGCCCAATTTAGCCGTACCCGGTCAATTAATCGAAAACAATTGATCGAAAACAATTGATCGAAAATTAATTGATCTAACAGACAATTGATCGAAAAGACAATTCATCGAAAGAAAATTGGTCGAAAAGATAATTGATCGAAAGTATAATTTATCGAAAGGATAATTGATCGAACGGACAATTGATCGAATGGACAATTGATCGAAAGAACCACTGATTGAAATGACAACTAATCAAAAGAACAAATTTACTACTTGGAAAGAAATATATATATATATATTTTTTTGAAAAGGTGAATTTGTTTGTAAATCAGTGAATTTGTTTGTAAAGCAATGAAATTGTTTGTGAAATAGTTAATTTGTTTATAACATTTTGACTTTTTACACGAACTCCAACCCCTTCCTCTTCCAAGGGTACATGATGACTTCTACGATTGTACTATTGCTATGATAGTACTCGGGGCAGACCTCTGTGACGGTGTGGGTGCGGGGGAGTGGCCGAAGGCCGCCCCCTTGCACCCGCCCGTGTGTATGTGTGTGTAAAATATCAAGTAATAGACTCATAATCGTTATATAACGAATGGAACACACACGCACACACGATTTTTACCATCTGACCACTCCCTTCCTACTCATAGCGTACGATTTCTTACGTGAAGCGATGTAGGGTGATTATGAATAACACAGTGCTTTGTAGATTTTTTTAATTGTCCTTTCGATTAGTTATCATTTTGATCAGTGGTTCTTTCGATCAATTGTTCTTTCGATCAATTGTCTATTCGATCAATTATCCTTTCGATAAATTATCTTTTCGACCAATTTTCTTTCGATGAATTGTCTATTCGACAAATTGTCTTTTCGATGAATTGATTTTCGATCAATTGCTTTCGATCAATTGCTTTCGATCAATTGTTTTTCGATAAATAAACCAAACCCAATTTAGCGGATATCGATTTTCCGATGAAATTCAAAGACATTAAAAAATTCGAACGTCTCAACGATGGTTTGGTGTAAATTAACCGAAAAACAATTGATCGAAAGCAATTTATCGAAAGCAATTGATCGAAAATCAATTCATCGAAAAGACAATTTGTCGAATAAACAATTCATCGAAAGAAAATTGGTCGAAAAGATAATTGGTCGAAAGTATAATTTATCGAAAGGATAATTGATCGAATAGACAATTGATCGAAAGAACAATTGATCAAAAGAACCACTGATCAAAATGATAACTAATCGAAAGGACAATTAAAAAAAATCTACAAAGCACTGTGTTATTTATAATCACCCTACATCGCTTCACGTAAGAAATCGTACTCTATGAGTAGGAAGGGAGTGGTCAGATGGTAAAAATCGTGTGTGTGTGTGTGTGTTCCATTCGTTATATAACGATTATGAGTCTATTACTTGATATTTTACACACACGCACGCACGCACGCACGCACGCACACCGTCATAGAGGTCTGCCCCGACAGTACTATCATAGCAATAGTACAATCATAGAAGTCATCATGTACCCTTGGAAGAGGAAGGGGTTGGAGTTAGTGTAAAAAGTCAAAATGTTACAAACAAATTAACTATTTCACAAACAATTTCATTGCTTTACAAACAAATTCACTGATTTACAAACAAATTCACCTCTTCAAAAAATATATATATATTGTTACGGAACGTCGTGGTTTTAGAAATTCTCTTCTGTTTTTGGGTCAATGCATTTAAGCAATTTACCCTGGGATTGGAGGTCAGGATGTGCGATTAGGAATGTTCAGGAGGAAGGGTAGGGTAGTTTTTAGGAAGGGTGACTTTGAACCCGGTCCCAAAGAGTTCGCGAAGTTTGTAGGCGAGCCTGCGTGGATCGCCTTTTTGGATGGTTTTATAATTGGGAAAGGTGAGGTTAATTTCTAATGGGTTGAGGATATATTCGCGTTCGGGAGATGGACCTAATGGCTTATTATGGTTTAGTAGACGCGCTAGTTTTTCGAAATAAGGAAAAGGATCGTGATTTTTATTAAAGGCTGTTTTGATCTGGAACCTTAATCTCTTCTCTTTTTCTCTTCGTCCACCTTTTAAAGGCATGGAAGCAACGCGAAAGAAATTGTCTAATTTCGAGGAAAATGTCTAAGACTGGGGCCACGCCATTGGCAGCGACAGTCACAACACAGTCCTCTATGTATAATTTGTGAATGCTCCGAAAAAATGCTTAGGACGGGGGCCACACTATTGGCAGCGACAGTCTTAGCAACTCCTCGGATATTCATGTACTACTAGACGAGACGCAGAGTTGAGATTTCGGTTTCGGCTGAATAACTTTTATATTCTGTTTATTAAGTAAAAAATAAA
>NW_017280253.1:55755-75336 GCF_001594065.2 Cyphomyrmex costatus | reverse complement strand
TCTTATCTTAGTAGACGAGAGTTTTAATAATTTATAAAAGTTCGATTTTCCTTAACTAATATCCTTATGCGAGGCGAAATGTAACGACATGTTCTAAATTATATTAATGTTGTATATTTTAAGTTGGGTTAAAATATTTTATAACTTTATATATTATGACTCTTGGATTTTAGTTTCATTAAGAATAAGAGACAAAAGAAAGAAAAGGAAAAATAAAAGATATTCATCCTCGCATTCGGAAAGGTCTTAATTTTTACCATATACTACTACTTAATTATTAGGCATATATGCTATTGTTTAACATTTTTCTAGAAAAAGGCCTTCGAAGGAAAAAGATTATAAAATAGATATTCTTTATCTACGTGATGTTATCTAAGAGTATGCGAGCGTGAGCCATCTGTTGTTTGAATGTTTATAAACTAAGATAGGCCCTTCTATAAAAGGGACGGTTACGAAATATAGATATAATGGAGACAGAATATCTGACTAAGACGAAATACCAAACTAGAAATAAGATAAAGAAAATGTATGAATCATATATTTATAACAATGAAGAAAGAGGGATTTTTAGTGGGATGTAACAATATATATTTCTTTCCAAGTAGTAAATTTGTTCTTTTGATTAGTTGTCATTTCAATCAGTGGTTCTTTCGATCAATTGTCCATTCGATCAATTGTCCGTTCGATCAATTATCCTTTCGATAAATTATACTTTCGACCAATTATCTTTTCGACCAATTTTCTTTTGATGAATTGTCCTTTCGATCAATTGTCTGTTCGATCAATTAATTTTCGATCAATTATTTTCGATCAATTGTTTTCGATCAATTGTTTTCGATTAATTGACCGGGTACGCTCAACGATAACTCGATCAACGTCTACGGTATCGAGAATAATGAAATTCTTCCTCTCCGGCTAACTGATGATAAGAAAGAGAGGCACGTCAACACGCTGTATCTGCAAGACGGCGACAACGATGACCGCATAGGGCATTTCGTGCTGATTAACCTTTAGAGGGCCAGAAAACTATTATTTTGGCTCACCAAAGAAACTTCTTTAATTTTTATTTTTAGATTAAAATATCAATTATTTCAACATTATTACCACTTTTTAATGTCATTTAAGTCAAATTTATCCTTCCCAACCCCTTTTTAGCTACCTCGTATCCCTTGAATGTACTAGTATATCTTTGTAAAAATAGTGCTTTGTTTTATTTGCGTAAGGCTATAATTACAAATCAATATTATTATAAATGGTTTCGATTCTCACTACTTGATGCAATTGAATATAAATTGATCCCGTATTATCCTTTTTCAACCCTTCTTATCCCTTTTTACCCCTTGACGGTATTTTTTTATCAGGTTTCAACTCGGTGTCGAAAAATGCATCGAAAAAGTATAATTGCACTTTCAAATACATAAAAATTGAATTTCGTGGCTAAAGGGGTGAATCACCCCTAAAACAACACCATTATAGGGGTTGCATTTTGAATTTACATTGCTTTTGATATCAGATTTGGATTCAGTGCTAGAAAATACGCCGAAAACATAGATTTGCAGTTTCAAATACGTAAAAATTGAATTTCGTGGCTAAAGGGGTGAATTACTCCTAAAGCAACTCTTTGAATTTGAATAACAACCCTGTGAAATTATAAAAGATACTTTATTTTATGTGTAAATTATCTTATGTAACAATTATATGATGAAAAAACAAAAATATACCATTGAAAAAACAATTTTTTTCGAACTTGAAATTTTTAATATTGGCTGTTCCGTACGGGACCGGAAAGCCACTAAATGGCACACCCCCTTATCGACACTTTGTCTACGTTCAATCAATGATATAAGATACCTTTTGTCCCAATTTTTTAAGGTGAATTTCCGTCTCAAAATCCCGGCCCTCTAAAGGTTAAACATCTGTCCCGCCTCGTAGGATCGCAACTCTCCAAAAAAGGGCACAAGAAATATTTCTGCGACCGGTAAGTACAATAAGAGAAAATAAAATATTAAATAAGAAAAAAATTTTTTATTAATGTATGTTGTTAACGTTTTGTGCTCGTTTGTGAGCCGGGGCCTTGCCCAAATGCCTTATGATAATACTCTCTTCGATTGTGTGTGGACTGCATTAAATATATCGAGTTGTTTCCTTACAAATCGGTTTCCTTTGGAACAACCTAACTTTCGCGCGGAGCAGCTCGTCACAAATTTCGCTAGTCGCAAAAAGAGGTTCGCACGGGAAGAGAGAATGCAGAAATAACGTAAGCGAGATATAAAATACAAGATACAAGACGTTTATTATATTGTTACGTCCTCTAGACTCCACGATTCTTTTCTTTCAAAGGATCTTGGTCAGCGTCATGACTAGAGTGAGATTTACGAGAAGGGCCCGAGCGCGGATATCTGATAATAGAGGCCTAAGTAAACGCCACGCGCTGGGAAACTCGTAAATGCCACTCAAAAGAAAAATCAAAAGAGAAAAACAGCTTGCGTACAAAAGGCTGGCGGCGATAAAAATTGCGAAACCGTATATTTCTAAATGGTCACATGATAACAAACACTTTAAAGTACCATCTGGGCGATCCGCGACTCTAAGAAAACTAGTCTAAAAAATGACAGGCGCCATGTCCATCGTGCCAAATCGTAAAACTCTTAGAGGGTTTCCCAATGTTTATTTGACACACAACAAATGTAAATGAGGCTGCGGAAACCAACAACTCCTCCGGTCATATATTTTATTATAACAAAGCACGACGTGGGCCCGACAACAATTTCCCACGCATGGGACCCTTAAGAAAAATTGTAAATTACCTTATTTTTCTTAACTCCCCGAGGACACGCGAGATCAACCACGATAGGATCTAACAAAAATCGTAAATTTTCTTATTGTTAAATCTCTTCCAAAAAGACGCAAGATCAACCACGATAGGACCTAACAAATATCGTAAAATCCTTTATTTCCGGAGCTCTTCCGAGAAGACGCTAGATATCAACAACGATAGGAGTTAACAAAAATCGTAAATCACGTCACTAGTTGCTAGCGAAGCAACAATTTCAGACAAAGGAAAAGCCCGCCTTTTTGGGGTATAAATACGAGGGCCACGGAAGCGCACAGCGTCAGTTCTAATCTTCAGTCCACCGTGTCAGTTGTCCGAGGCGATAAGCCCGAGTCGACTGACCAAGATCTGGTGGAAATATCAGTTAGAGTCAGTGCACCGAAGACACCCACGGCCCGTCCATCGTTTCCACCTACGATTGTGCGCCTCCGAGGTCATCGAAGTCCACCAGGACCGACCGTGCGCCTCCGAGACCCTCGGAACCATTGAAAATCCGGCTCCAGGAAATTCCACCGGAACCTCCACCACCGCTGACCGCCTCGAGAGGGACTGTCCTGTTGTTGACCGACCACTAGCAGGAGTCTCGCGACCCAAGTAAGACATTTTTCTCTTTTTTTTTTCTTGCCTTCCATACCCCTTCTTTTTTTCTCTCCCCAACAAGGAGGATACGTGACAAATTTTATGTACGTAAACTCCAAGTCTAATTTTATGAACTCGTAACGCTAATTCCCACCTAATAACCGCTTCAAATTTTAGTGCGCACTCGGGGTGCCACTAGGGAGCCTCGCTCAAGAGGCCCTTACACTAAGAACCCCCGCCGGAGTCCGCGGCCCCGTCTACCATCGAGGCCTGCAAATGTTACGCCGCCGCGCCGCCTCTCCCCGTAAATGTTACGCCGCGTCTTTCCGTAATTGTTACACCCCCTCTTTCTGTAATTGTAACGCCGCCGTCTCTCTCTACATCACACACACACATCACCACACTTACATACCCCGAACCTTCCTACTCCTCCGTGAATTACCAAGATTTTCCCTTAGATCTCACCAAATTCCCGCTTCTAACTCCTCTTGATTCCCCCTCGATTTCCCCTCTCCCAATGAACGAGAGATTCCCTCCCCTTTCCCTGGACGAAATTCCCACTCCCCCTCCGTTCACAGAACCCCACTCACCTTCCCCTGTCACCACCTCCTTCCCTGCACAAATTCTTCTCCGCCCTGTCACCACCTTCTACCCCGAACAAACTCTTCTTCCCCCTGTCACCACCTCCTTCCCCGCACCAACTCTTCCTCCCCCAGACCAGATAACAATAATATTCCTGCCTGGATTGACTATTCCCTTTTTGTCCCCTTTAGCGCTATCCGACCCGCACTCCTCTGTTCCTGCCAAAGGAACCTTGTTTAACTCCTCTCCCGCTCCCTCTTCTCCCGTCTCTTACACACACACAAACATGATATTTGTAATTTTTATTTACTCATAATTAGTAATTCTGTTCATTGTAATTTTTATTTCATTAGTACTTTATTCATTTATTATTTTTAATTATTTATACCTAATCATAAGGGACAAGAGAGGCTCTGTTCTCGATGCAAGTCCTTGTTTAGAAATGCTTGGATCAGCAGAAAAGTGTCTTTATTTGCTTTATTGATTATGAGAAAGCCTTTGACAACGTGAAGCATGACATCCTTATCGGCCAACTCAAGCGCATCGGGCTGGACAGTAGAGACATAAACATCAAAGAGGCTATACTGGAAGCAAAGAGCCCGGATCAGGATAGAGGACCGCCACTCTGAGGAGATTGAGATCTTGAAAGGGGTAAGACAAGGATGCATTCTATCATCGGCCCTCTTCAACCTGTACTCTGAAGCCGTATTCCGAAATGCCTTAGAAGAAGATGACAAAGGAATAAAGATCAACGGCCAGCGAATTAACAACATCCGATATGTGGATGATACCGCGGTCCTCGCTGACAATATAGAAGATCTACAATGGCTTATGGACAAGATCAACGAGGAGAGTAAAAAATTTGGACTCAAGATGAATATCCAAAAGACAAGATCTTAGTAGTCAGCAAGAGCAAAATAGACAATGCAACAATCACCTTGGATGGAGAGAGGATTGAAAGGGTATCAAGAGTCAAATACCTTGGCTGTTGGTTGAATGAGAAATGGAACCCCGATGCGGAAATTAAAATCAGGATAGAGGTGGCGAGAGGAGTATTCCAGAGAATGAGAAGTCTCATCTGCGGTCGTGGTCTTCCGCTTGAGACTAGATGGCGTATAGTGAGATGCTATGTGTGGCCGGTACTGCTTTACGGAGTGGAGGGTTGGACGCTGAAGGTTACTTCAATGAACAAATTGGAAGCATTTGAGATGTGGATGCACCGCAGAATGTTGAGAATCCCATGGGTGGACCGCGTCACCAACACCGAAGTGCTCCGCCGCGCCGGGAGGACACGCGAAATCCTAACAACAGTAAAGCGTAGAAAAGCTGCATACTTCGGCCACATATTCCGAAATAATAAGTATAGCTTTCTGCAACTCATCATTGAAGGTAAAGTGGAAGGAAGACGCGGAATTGGTCGGAAAAAGCTCTCGTGGTTGCGAAACCTGCGACAGTGGTTTGGCATATCCAGTGCGCTGACGTTGATCCGATGCGCGCAAAATAAAGAAGAGTATCACATGATGGTCGCCAACCTTCTGTAAGGAGAAGGCACCGGAAGAAGAAGATACCTAATCATATAATGTTCCATATATATATTATTATTATTATAGTAAATAAATGTGTAAGGGGTTTAATTACAAAATGTAAAAACCGCCTCAACATTATTTATTAAACCCTTCTCGTATTCCCTCATTAATTCCCGTTAACCTTGAGATCGCACAGGTCCACGCCCTGGTCATAGGGATTAAGTTCCCTAACCTAAATTAAAGGACGACGATTGTGACCGCTCCTGGAAAAAAGCGTCATAGTGTCTCTTTCGAGACATTGACCCATTTTTCGGATCATTTAAAGGTACGATCGACTCGCAGGACACTCCACGGTGTGTACCTGCAAGAACCCGAACTCGGTGACGCTCCTCCGTTGCCCCTTCCGAAATTTGGGGATCGAGCGTGACCGAATCTCGGGCAGAGTTCGTTACGCCCTTCCGCAGCTCCTCCCGGAATCGGAGCTTGGACGTAACAATATGTATGTTCGAATATTTGTATGTACAGTTGTGTGTGTAGTTGTGCATGTTCGTGTGATATACGAGGTGTGTCCGTGTGCTGTGTAGTTCACAAAATGTATGTATGTATCGTACAGAGGTGTGTGTATGTATCGGCGAGACGGCAGACGGGACGTATACAAGAAACGAAAGACGCGGACAGAGAAACAGGAGTATCAATGACGGCACGAAATGAAAGAAACAGCGATGTATATATTACGGCGCGAGTACGGAAAAAAAGCACGTGGGGATCTTTAAATCCCAAGACGGACGCGGGAATCGCGGAGCGCGGTCGGTGATACGAATATCTTGTACGCGGGGTATACGCCAGCGGCGGTAATTAATCGCGGCGCGGATGACACGATGGGCGTTCCCTCTACGCAATGAAGGACGCTTCGCAGGAATGTAAAAGGAACGGATACACTAGCGACTGACTGCCAAGAACGCTTGACGGAAGCAAAGAATACTTTACCCCCTTTTCTCGTCGGTGCGCTAGTTCTGGGATAGGATAGCGGTCGCACGGGCGGTCGACTGTCAAGAACACTTGACGGAGGTAAAGAACGCTTTACTCCCTTTTCTCGTCGGCTGTCGGTGGACACGAAGGATACTGGCGTACGGCTGTCGAGAACGCTTGACGGAAGCAAAGAACGCTTTGCCCCCTCTTCTCGTCGTAACGCTAGCGGATCAGGGAAGCTGGTGATCGACTGTCAAGAACGCTTGACGGAGACCAAGAACACTTGACCCCCTTTTCGCGTCGTTTCATTGGTATATTGCGGAGTTCTGGACGGATCGAGGATCGGAACGGAATAGAGATTATTGGAGCAATAATTACGCGTTTTATACTAATTATTGCTCCCGCTCGCATTATTACGGTTTTCTTCGGTATCGCTCTGCGATCGGCGGTCTCTGCGGAGGGGATCGTCGATCGGCGATATTCGGTCGTGTTCAGTCGGAGTAGCGGTGAGCGCGAAGCGCAGATCATTCGGCGATCTTCGGAGTGGCGATTACTACTGTCGACGGCGGTAATTCTAATATCGCGAGATATGTAACGTTCTTGGCGGCTGGTATCGTCGGAACGATGCATTGTGGGGTGCATTGTTACATCTGTATTATATTGCGTACGTCTTACAAGATACTCTCTCCGCCATGACTCGTTACAACTGAACGACTACTACTACGCCACAGCGGCGACCCCACTAACTGTTTACCACAACTATCGATAATTCAACGCCGTCATGGTACTGCCTATATCAGTGCTCGGAATTAGTTGCACATTTCGGGCCGATTTCTGAGGCGACGCCTACTGTCTCCCCACTACTACTCGAGCCTCGGCGGCTGAGCCGCCGACCGCTCACGTGACGCTGTGTCTCAGGAGCGTCGCGATACTTTCCAGTATGCTGGGAGTACATCTTCCAACAAATATCATTAAAATATTTTTTTTCTACGTGATTTTTATTTAAACAAATTTTTTTATTATTAGCATATTATGTATATATTCTATAATGATATAATTTTGACAATTATTACAGTATGATAATTACAATATTGAACAACAGTTTTCCACATCACCTCTGAGGTATTATTGTTGACGCGTTTTTTTAAAGTGGTTTCCCCAGTAGGCCTATTCCACTAAAAAAAAATAACGAAAAAGCTGATTAAGTATATAGCTCGAGGAAAGCAATATTCTTTAATGTTAAATATTTATTAAAAAACGAACGAGGATGAAACTGAAATAATTAATTTACTTGAAATTTTAAATTTGACCTTCTGGGTCGTTTGCACGATTGTACTAGTGATGATACAACCACAGAGATTTCAGAAGTAGTATTTTGCATCATCGAGGATAACGATGCATCATTTTCAAAACGGAAAAACGTTCATGTTTAAAAGATGCATCGTTATGATCCTCGATGATGCGAACTACTACGTCTAAAATCTTTGTGGATGTATTATTACTAGTACAATCGTGCAAACGACTCAGAAGGTCAAATTTAAAATTTCAAGAAAATTAATTATTCCCGTTTCATCCTCGTTCGTTTTTTTAATAAATATTTAACATTAAAGAATATTGCTTTCCTTGAGCTATATACTTAATCAGCTTTTTCGTTATTTTTTTTTAGTGGAATAGGCCTACTGGGGAAACCACTTTAAAAAAACGCGTCAACAATAATACCTCAGAGGTGATGTGGAAAACTGTTGTTCAATATTGTATTTATCATACTGTAATAATTGTCAAAATTATATCATTATAGAATATATACATAATATGCTAATAATAAAAATATTTGTTCAAATAAAAATCACGTAGAAAAAAAATATTTTAATGATATTTGTCGGAAGGTGTACTCCCAGCATACTGGAAAGTATCGCGACGTTCCTGAGGCACAGCGTCACGTGAGCGGTCGGCGGCTCGGCCGCCGAGGCTCGAGTGGTAGTGGGGAGACAGTAGGCGTCGCCTCAGAAATCGGCCCGAAATGTGCAACTAATTCCGAGCACTGGCCTATATTATCGTTATTCAAAATGACCGACGCACTCTTCCGGAACGCAAAACAAACAAAATTATATACCTTAAAATAATCACGTAACAAGGCCGCGCGCCTTGATAACTTATGATTAGCAACGCTTCTGTACGCTCTAAAATGATTCTTACCTAAATACATATCACTTACAAACTAATATGCCTATGTTTAAGAGTTTTTAGCATTGTCCATACGATCTTCTATTGGTAGCACACATAGTTTAGCCGCAGGAAGTTTATATTCGCCGTTGACCGTTTTAATGATGGTCGTTCGGACCACGTTGTCTGGCCCTGGTGAAACTGATTGTACTCTGCCGAGTACCCATTTTAATGGCGGTTGTTAGAGTACGTAGAAGCAGTGGAAGGTTCTTTTGCTTACTATATGAACAATAATTAATACGTTGAAAATGGCGAATAAGAGTCAATCTAAATCTGATAATATATTCTAATATTCTATATTGCGAAGAATATCACGTAATGTTTGGCGTTTCGTCCCGGCTTCCACTACTGGACTCATCAGTAAGGTATTGTAGTGGAAGCCTACCTTAGACGCCGGTGTAAGTTATTAAATCGAGATTCTATATAAAGAGATGCAAGACCGAAAATCTTTCGGCGCGCAACAATTAAGAAGAGGGGACATTTAGAAATCAGATTATTAGATTTGCGTTGCAAGACCGACAATTGTTCGGCGCGCAATTTGGGGGGACTACATATATTATTAGAACGTTATTTCTCACTTTGGATAAATATTGCGAAGAATATTACTACGTCGACCCGCCATCAGAGGTCTATCGATATTCGCAAATTCTCGCAAGTGCTGAGACACGCGTATATCTCTTTATATAGAATCTCGATTTAATAACTTACACCGGCGTCTAAGGTAGGCTTCCACTACAATACCTTACTGATGAGTCCAGTAGTGGAAGCCGGGACGAAACGCCAAACATTACGTGATATTCTTCGCAATATAGAATATTAGAATATATTATCAGATTTAGATTGACTCTTATTCGCCATTTTCAACGTATTAATTATTGTTTATAAAAAAGAGTCCTTTAATTCTTCAATTACTATATGAACTTATTATTATTATATAATCCATACTACAGGAGTAATTACAGTTCTTTCTTTACTGACTATTCGTGCATACAATACATACTTTTTTACTCTTAACCTTCTCCCTTATGCGCGCGCACTCACTCACACCAACGCGCACAGCTGAGCGCTCTAAAGAAAGATTTACTCGTATACTCCAACACACCTCCTTAAATCCTACTTCGGAATACTTTTAAGTTTATGACTTGGCTTAATCTAAACAAATTTTAGTCTTGATTTAAACAATGTTCAAGGTTTTCCTAAATACTTCAAATTTGTTTTTACCCAGAGCCTTGGTTAAAATATCCGCAATGTTGTTTTCCGATTCCACTTTAACGAGTTCAATAATTTTCTTTTCGTAAAACTCGTTGACAAAGTGATAGTGTACCTCGATATATTTTGAATTTTTCGTTAGATTCCCAAATTTAGCGATAACAATAGCTCCAGAGTTATCTTCGTATATCTTTACTGGTTTGCTTAATTTAATGTTTAAGTCTTCCAGTAAGTTTAAAATTACTCTGATCTCACTAACTGCGTCGGATAAAGCTACGTATTCCGCTGCAGTCGAAGATTTAGTTACACTGCTTTGTTTTTTTGATTTCCAAAAAATTACATTTCCAAAAATTCGAATTAAATAACCAGTTGTAGATTTTCTATCTACCTTGTCTCCTGCCCAATCAGCATCAACGAAACAATCTATGATATCTGCGTTTGAATTTATCTGATATGTTAACTTTAAGTCTCTTGTTAGATATAAATATTTTAAGATTCTCAAAGCATATTTATAATGTGATTCATCAAAGCTATTTTGAAATCGACTCAAATAATTTACACTGTAACTAATGTCTAGTCTCGTACTCGTACTCACATATAATAAAGCTCCAATCAAGTTTCTATAATTCAAAAAATTTGATGCTGATTGTGCAGGCTGCAAACTCAAGTTTTGCTCCATAGGCGTACAATACAATTTCGATTCAGTGATATTGTATTTCCTTGCTAATGATTCAATATAATCCTTCTGGTCTAAAGTCATTTTAGAATTTTTTCTATCATAATTGATATTAATTCCTAAATACGTTTTGACTTCACCAAGATCTCTCATTCTAAAATTTTCAGATAATTTACTTTTAATTTCATTCAGTCTTCCAGTTTTTTTTACCGCAAATCAACAAATCGTCGACAAATAGGATTAAGAAGATTGTATCATTTTTTTCATATCTAATGTAAAGACAGTAATCATTCTCACTTCTAACGAAGCCTAATTTTATCATGTAATTATCAAAGCATTCATACCAAGCTTTCGGGCTCTCTCTTAATCCATATAACGCTTTTATTAATTTACATACTCTCCCGGTATTGTCCGCATATCCTAATGGTTGTTTTACGTACACTTCTGATTTCACCCGACCATTAAGAAACGCTGTTTCTATATCTAACTGGAATACCGTTAATTTATTTTGACAGCAGCACGACAATAACAATTTTAAGGTTTGTATTCTGGCAACTGGTGAGTATAAATCCTCTAATACCTCCGATTGTTGAAAGTCTCTTACTACGAGTCTCGCCTTCCTTTTATTATCAGACTTATTTGTGTATACCTATTTCAAATCTAATACCTTCATATTCTTTTGTCTTTCGATTAGGACCCAGGTTTTGTTTTTCATTAAACACTCGATTTCTCTGTCCATAGCTTCTTTCCATGAAACATATTCATTGCTCTTTATTGCTTCTTCGTAACTCAAAGGACTATCCGCGCTTGCTACATTTACATAAATGTATCTCGTATTAACTAAACTGGCACTATGAAAATCTGGCCTTTTCTTTTCTCTTTCTGATCTTCTAAGGTAATTTTGATTTTCATTTTCCAAATTCTTGCTTTCAGGCTTATCTAGGAACATCTCAATTTCAGGCTCTTCGCTATCATTGTTCAAGCTACGTTCATCATCATCCTTATACGAACTTTCGTTATCATTGCCACTAAACCCGACTAAATTTTCAGAATCTTCTACTATATCTACATGTCGCGCTATAATGATTTTACCATTCATTAGGATTCTGTATCCTACGTTTTCATATCCTAACAAAATTCCTACATCTGCTTTTCTATCCCATTTTGACTCTCTCTTTTCCTCGGGAACTCTAACAAAAACCTTACTACCAAATAGTTTCAAATTGCTTACGTCCGGTTTTTTTTTAAAGAATATTTCAAAAGGTGTTCTATTTTCTATCGTACTTTTAGTAAATGTTCTATTTTTTTAGATACGTTACAGTTCTAACTACTTCTGGCCAGTATCTAACATTTACATTTGCTTCTAGTAAGCATCTGGCAGAGTTCATGATCGTTCTGTTAAACTTTTCAGCCACACCATTTAACTCATGTGTATAAGGTGGGCATGGTTCTACAATTATTCCCTTTTCATTTGCAAACTCGTACATTAATTTGTTTAGATACTCTTTCCCGTTGTCGCATCTGAATTTCTTTGTCCTTTTCCCCGTTAAATTTTCTACCTTATTTACGTAATTTTTAAAGCAATTATGTACTTCATCTTTAGACTTAATTGTATATGACCGCTAATTTACTGTGATCATCAACTAGGCAAAAAAAGTATTTTGAATCATCAAAACCTGTGTTTTTATGTGGACCATTTAAATCAGAGTGTACTAACTCTAAGATTTCTTTTACTCTCGTTCTATTATTTTTGAACGGTAAATTATTCACTTTGTTTCTTAAGCATGTACCACATTTTAGATAAATTGACTCTAAATCATTTGGCAAACCGTCTACCAACTTGTTCTTGCACATATAATCTAGATAGTTGAAATTTATATGGCCTAACATTCTATGTAATCTTTCTTTCTGAGTTATTTTGTTTACTTGTGTATTATAAGTTTCCTTTTCATCCATAAAGTTACTTATTTTATAAAGACCATTTTTTTTGTATGCATTTCCAATTAACTTATCATTTTAATCAAAAATTTTAGCAGTCTGATTTACTGAAATAATCTTGTTTTTGTCGGTTACCCTGGCAAAACTAATTAAGTTTTTATCCATATCTTTCACATAGAAAACATTGGATATTGTTATTCTTATTTTCCTTCCATTAACCATTAAGTACGTATAAACTTTACCAACTTTGGTACCTTTCAAAATTCTACCATCTCCTACTTTTATATTCACATAAATACGAATCATTATTGATTATGTGATCCGAGCACCCGCTGTCCAATATCCAATCTATTCTATTTCTGTTACAATTATAAATTTCAATATCGTTTTTCGTATCAACATTTCGAACAATTTGTGTTAAAAATGACCCTTTATCATCATAATTTTCATTACAACTATATTTAGCGTCGTGTCCGCTCGCGTTGTCTTCACTGGGCTGCTCCCAGCCTTTGCTTCTGCCACCATAATCTCTGCGCAGGTAGCCTCTACCGCCCCGTCCTCGCGGTGTCTGTTGTTGCTGTTGCTGTTGCGGTGTCAGCTGACCTCGTGCACCTCCTTGCCTGTATACCCCAGCTCCGCTTGGTCTGCTTCTACCCACTCCTCTTCGCCATGGGTTACTGCAATTTTTGATCACGTGGCCTGGCTTGCCACAACCGTAGCAAGTCGCACCTTGTTTATTTTCGACTTTAAACACACTTGCTTTCTTTTTACCAGAGTCACTTTTCATTTTCACGTCCCACATAAGTATTTTTTTTTCAAAAATTCACAATTTCTGTCCTCATCTTTCATGGCATCTATCAGATCACCGATATAGCTTAGCGAGTCAAGCAGTGTTCTCAGCATATAATTTAATTTTTCTTGTTCATTAACTTTTCCTCCAGCACCTTTTAACTCATTAATTGTTTTTTCAAAATCTGTGAAAAATTTACTTGAGTCTTCATAGTCTTTTATTATCTTTCATAGTCTTCATATTATCCAGTTTGTTTCTAATGCATATCTGTAATGCTGTGAACTCCTTTAAGTAAAGTTGATCAAACTTCTTCATGATTCCAAAAGCTGTCTCTTCATCTCCAACAAATTCCAGCTGATCGTTGGTTATACTGCTGTAGATGTAGTTCATTGCTTTTAAGTTCATATCTTCCCACTTGTCCTGATCCTCTGTGGCTAATCTTTCTCTTTTTGTTGCTTCGTCGCATTTTTTCCACTTCAAGTAGAGTACCAACTCTTTTTCCAAAATATTGTAGTCTTTGCCATAAAAAACTGGAATCTTTATCTCTTCGTTTTTCAACATTTCCAAAATTTCAGATTTTGTTTCTATTTCTTCGGTATAAACTTCGTTTTTAATGATCAAAACTTCCTTCAATATTTTCAAAAAACTTCTTCTCAAATAGTTTCTGTTCTCTTTGCTCAATTCTAATACTGTTTCAGCGCCTTCAGTTTTCAATTTATTTAACTCGTCTCCCATTTAGGCATAGTCTTAGTTCATTTAATTTATTCTGGTTTGGTTGTACTCTCTATAATCGGAACCATAAGCTTACTTAACTTCGCTTACCACGTGCTCACTTTCGAATCCACGAACTTTTCCTCTATATCCTTTAAAACCACGGACTGCTACCATGTTAGAGTACGTGGGAGCAGTGGAAGGTTCTTTTGCTTACTTATATGAACTTATTATTATTATATAATCCATACTACAGGAGTAATTATAATTCTTTCTTTACTGACTATTCGTGCATATAATACATAATTTTTTACTCTTAACTTTCTCCCTCATGCGCGCGCACTCACTCACACCAACGCTCACAGCTGAGCGCTCTAAAGAAGGATTTACTCATATACTCCAAAGACATAGAGAATGGACTGCGCGATCCGTGTGTCAAAATGGTCAACAAAAATGAAAGAGAGGGACCGTGGAAGACGGCCATCTCCCTCTCATTCTCTCTTCCATTACACCATGGAATGGAAAAAGATAGAAATGGCCGTCTTCCACGGACCCTCTCTCTCATTTTCGTCGACACATTTTGATACTACATAGATACGGGATCGCGCAGTCCATTCTCTATGTCTTTGATATACTCCAACAGCGCTAAACCCTCTTCTCGGCATAGGACTAATTGGCCGACCTTTATTTGAGGGCCAACATTGGATCACCACTTATTTCGACGTTGCAAGAGGGATAGGTACTCCCTTGACCACCTCTTCCAAAAATGTTGGCGCATTTTTTCTAACATTTGCCATCTGGTTAGTCGATTAATCTTTATTGTTCCTCGTTAAACCTTGATTGTTCCTCGTTAACCTTGATTGTTCCTCGTTAAAAATATCTCTACATTACTCCAACTCACGATTTGCTCCGACAAAGTTTGTACCATTGTCCGAATATATATTACATGGCTTCCCTCTACGACTTATAAAGCGCTTGAATGCGTTAAGAAATGCGTCCGTTGACATATCTGAAACTACCTCAAGGTGCACAGCTTTAACTGTCATGCATATAAATATCGCTACACAAGCTTTAATTCGTTTGGCTCTGTGACCCTTACGATCGCGTAAATGTAGAGGGCCGCAAAAATCAATGCCTGTGCTTGAAAACGGTTTCGAAGGTATTACCCTAATGCTCGGTAAGTTTCCCATTATCTGTTCAGATACACGCGGTCTCGCTCTAAAACATTTAATACATTCGCGAATCAGCTTTCTAGTAATGCTACGTGCCTTGAGTGGCCAGTATAACTGTCATACCGCTGACAAAGTAGCATCCGAACCCGCGTGACCATTCCTGGTATGTTCGTGCAATATAATTAGTTTAGTGAGCTTGGAATGACGCGGCAACACTACCGGGTGCTTAGCTTCGTATGACAATCCGGAATGTTCTAGCCTGCCTCCTACTCGTAACAAACCCTCGTTATCCAGCAAAGGATTGAGATGCTTTAGGGTGCTACTTACAGGTATTGCTTCTTTCGCGCGCAACGCGTTAATCTCCGTGATAAAGACGGATTGTTGTTCTATTTTGATTATGCATCTCTTAGCATGCTCCAGTTCATCTACCATCAGCGGTTGGGAAGCGTTCACTTGATTTGTTTTTCTGCAAAGTCGCGCAAATCTTATACAAGTGGCTATGACTCGAACGAGATTCTGTAGCGTGGAAAATCTTTCCACCAGCCCCGTTTCTGATTGCTTCACTATTGTTACCATTGCTCGCACATATGACTGATCCTCTTGAGCCTCTATATTGATTTCTAACCTCAATCGCTGATCGATTTGCGCTTGATCCGCCAACCATGTGGGACCTTTCTACCATAAATGATTTTTAAACAGCTCTCGCAAGTTTGAACCTCGTGATGCTATGTCCGCTGGATTGTCTTTTGTGCTCACGTGGTTCCAATCCTGGGTTGCGGTCAGCTCTTGGATCTCCCCTACTCTATGAGCGACGAATACGGGCAGCTTCTTGTTAACTGTCTTGATCCAGTGCAAAACGATGGACGCATCTGTCCACAAATATATCGTATCTATCTTGCTGCTCCATGAGGTCTTGATTTTAACTATTAGCCGTGTTAACAACTGTGCTCCGCATAGCTCCAGTTTAGGAATTAACACCGCCTTATGGGAGCCACCTTCGTCTTAGTGCATAATAAATGAGTTTGACCTACGTTATGACGGTTAACGCTCCGGACATATACACACGCTCCGTTTGCCCTTTCACTAGCATCGCAAAAGCCGTGGAGTTGAATTTTGACATCTGAAGAATTCTCCACAATACATCGCGGCACATGGAATCCGCTTGCGTTTCGTAAGTCTTCCACAAAGGCTATCCATTTGGTAATTATATCCACTGGTAAGATCTCCCAACCTAACTGAAGTCGGTACAGCTCCTGCATTAATATTTTGGCTTGCACTATTACCGGTGCTAATAGTCCGAGCGGGTCGTAAATTTCGCTATGGCGGATAGCATCATTCTCTTCGTGACAGCCGCCGTCGTAGAAATATCAATGGCGTATTGAAACACGTCTTTCGCCTGATCCCATCTGACTCCTAATGTTTTGGTGTTGACTTCTTTATCCAGCTCCAGAACTACATTATCAGTTGCTTGTCCTGGAACATCCTTTAGCAAGTCTGGATGATTCGCGGTCCATTTTCTCAAAATGAATCCTCCCTTTTGCAATCATGCTGCAACCTCATTGCGGACCATTAGAGCTTCTTCTATAGAATTTGCCCCTGTTAATAAGTCATCCATATATAGATCTCTTCGAGCTACTATTGCGTCCTTTGGGAATTGCGCTTCTTCAATTTCGGCCAATCGATGAATCACCTTGGTAGCTAGAAACGACGCTGATGCCGTTCCGTAAGTCAAGGTTAACAGCTCGTATGTTTTAATCTTCTCTGATGGATTATCTTTCGACACGATGCGCTGCAATGCTACCTGATCATCTTCCACCAGAACTTGACGGTACATCTTTGCTATGTCCGCCGTCATCACATATTTGAAACTTCGAAGCCTCAATGGCTGCGTTCAGCAGAAGTCAGCGCTTCAGAAGCGCTTTGTGCTGTGCTGCCAACAGTTTGCATTTTCTGATGAACGCACTTTTTGTCCTTGTATGTAGCAGTGTATAATCATGATGTTGAGAGTATATTTTGATGTATTTATCAGAATAATTTATGGATAATGGAAGCTATAATTTTAATAGCGATAGATGACGACTTAAATATAAACGATATAATAAATAATATTGCGGAAGATTTAGGTCAACCTCAATTATTTGATGATTTGGAGGTTAGAAGAAATGAAAGACCACGAAACGAAAATTATTATGAACTTATAATCCCTCGCTATACTGATATACAATTTATCGAACACTTCAGGATGTCGCGATGCACTTTCGAAGTATGTATACACACGCATATACACACATTTATTTATTTTTTATTTATTACTTAGGGTATTTTCCGTTTCACGCATGATATATCATTTTATCTTTCTTTAATATTTTCGTTGAAAATAACAATACATTATGCACATCATGCGTGAAATAAAACGCACCTTTAATCATACACAACTATAGAATTTTTTACGTGAAATTACAGGAACTGCTTCATGTAACTGCTCCTCTCATAAATGATCATGAATTTGCAAATGTTAATGTAGAAAAAAAAGTAATGTTTACAATTTGGGTACTGGCTAAATCAGAGAGTTTTTTAGCTGTTGGTGATAGGTTTAATTTAGCAAAAAGTACAGGACACGCAATATTTAAAAATGTTATAAGTGCTTGGACACAATTAATGCCTCAGTATGTGCAATGGCCAAATGCAATACAACAGCAAATATCTTGTAATGTATGTTGTTAAATTTGTTATATATTTAACTTGAATTACTGAAAGTTTATATTGTTATAAAATTATATTTATCATAATTTTAAAATTTTAGGTATTTCAAAACCGATCGCATGGATTTCCAGGAGTAATAGGTGCTATAGATGAATGTCATATCCCTTGTAAACAACCCCCTAGAAATACACATGATTATTACAATAGAAAGGGTTTCCATTCTATCATATTGCAAGGTAAAGAGAGATTAAAAACGAAACAAAGTATTTCTTTCTTTTAATATACAGGGTGTAACTGAAAAACGCCCACTGATTATGTAGCATTATTCCTGATCAAAAACTGAGTCGAAAAGTCCTGAACCATATTTATCTACGATGCTTAATGAAGCTCAATCGGCGCCGTTTTTTAAACTGGCGCACGTCCGTGAACCGCGCGTTTAGTAGTGTGCGTGAGCACATGGCGCTATGTTCGCAGTTCATAGACGTGCACCCGTTTAAAAAACGGCGCAGATTGGATTAACTTTACTTGGTAATACCTGCTATGTATATGTATACGTATCTAATAATTATAAAAATATTTATAGCAGCTTGTGATCACAAAGGAGTATTCATTGATTGTCATATTGGAATGCCAGGACGTATGCATGACGCCAGAGTCTTCAGAAATAGCCCATTATACAATCAGATAAGAAATGCAGAAATGCCTCTAATTCCAAATGATATGCATTTAATAGGAGATTCTGCATATCCTTTGATGCAGAATGTGATGGTTCCATTCAGAGATAATGGGCATTTGCTACCTTCTCAAATAACATACAATGTTAAATTAAGTTCAATAAGATCCATTATTGAAATGGCTTATGGCCGATTAAAAACTAAGTTTAGAAGATTAAAATATTTAGATATTGCGGATTTTAATTTAGGAAATGAAATGATTGCTGCAGCTTGTGTCCTCCATAATTTTATAATCATTGGCGATAGATTGAACATAGCGGATGAAGATTATATATATGGTGGTGAAATGGATTTACAAGAAAATAATATAATGCATGAATATAATGAACAGGAAGCTGTACAAAAGCGTAATTTCATTGTTGATCGATTTTAAATAATTTTATTTAAAAGTTTACATTTTATGTATAATGTGTGTAATATAAAAATAAATATTCTTTATATAAATACAACATGCATGTCTATTCTTTATGTAACACGAAAATAAAGTATTCTTTATGTAAATACAACATACATTCTTTGTATAATGAAAATGAACATGAAAATAATATAACACAAATACATATATTTGTACGTATGACATTTAAAATTGTATTTCCTTTTGTAACATAACGAATAGGTTTTCAAAGTTTTATGAAAGCATAAACTACGTTTATACGGCTTTTTGCCGAAGTTCTAATAACGATATTTATAAATACTGACACCATGTAATCGCTATTTAAACGTGTAGAAAGAAAATCTCTTGAATAATGTGATAATACTAACAGTATAAATTTTCGGCATAAATCAGGCCATATAAACGTAGTCATATATGTATTATCGAATGACTTTAAATGATTATATTTAGGAAGTAAAACATTTTATGTATCTTAATTATAAAACAAAATATTTTTTTAAAAACTTGAAATTTAACACACACAATAAGTTGATATTATACAG
>NW_017280253.1:53886-55685 GCF_001594065.2 Cyphomyrmex costatus | reverse complement strand
ACAAATTTTTTTATTATTAGCATATTATGTATATATTCTATAATAATATAATTTTGACAATTATTACAGTATGATAATTACAATATTGATCAACAGTTTTCCACATCACCTCTGAAGTACTATTGACGCGTTTTTTTTAAATGGTTTCCCCCCCAGTAGGCCTATTCCACTAAAAAAAATAACGAAAAACTGATTAATTATATAGCTCGAGGAAAGCAATATTCTTTAATGTTAAATATTTATTTAAAAAACGAACGAGGATGAAACGGGAATAATTAATTTTCTTGAAATCTTAAATTTGACCTTCTGAGTCGTTTGCACGATTGTACTAGTAATGATACATCCACAAAGATTTTAGACGTAGTAGTTCGCATCATCGAGGATAACGATGCATCTTTTAAACATGAACGTTTTTCCGTTTTGAAAATGATGCATCGTTATCCCCGATGATGCAAAATACTACTTCTGAAATCTCTGTGGATGTATTATCACTAATACAATCGTGCAAATGACCCAGAAGGTCAAATTTAAAATTACAAGTAAATTAATTATTTCAGTTTCATCCTCGTTCGTTTTTTTATAAATATTTAACATTAAAGAATATTGCTTTCCTCGAGCTATATACTTAATCAGCTTTTTCGTTATTTTTTTTTAGTGGAATGGGCCTACTGGGGAAACCACTTTAAAAAAACGCGTCAACAATAGTACCTCAGAGGTGATGTGGAAAACTGTTGTTCAATATTGTAATTATCATACTGTAATAATTGTCAAAATTATATCATTATAGAATATATATACATAATATGCTAATAATAAAAAAGTTTGTTTAAATAAAAATCACGTAGAAAAAATATATTTTAAAGATATTTGTTGGAAGATGTACATACTCCCAGCATACTGGAAAGTATCGCGACGCTCCTGAGGCACAGCGTCACGTGAGCGGTCGGCGGCTCGGCCGCCGAGGCTCGAGTAGTAGTGGGGAGACAGTAGGCGTCGCCTCAGAAATCGGCCCGAAATGTGCAACTAATTTCAAGCACTGTTATACAGTATATATCAACTTATTATCTATCTGTATCCTTTTGTAATGAGTCTTGCCTATTACTTATCTGCGAAGTCACTAATTGTTGTAAAATAACATTCCTTTCTTTTTGAATATTGTTATTCGTTTCAATTGCTTCTCTTAGTTTATTGATAGCTTCTACTCTTTTTTCTTCGCAATCTGAATGTTTTTTTCGCAAGTCATATAAAGTTTTTGATCGTGTAGCTTTATGCTTTTTAATTACTTTGCTAGAAGATTTGGTCAATAAAACTTCTGGAATTGGACTAAAAGATACAAGTAATTAAAATCTCAGATTTACAGTCTCAATAATTAAACTAACTATAATTTTTGTACCGACCGTAAATTGTCTACAAACAATGAAGGAATTAAACGCCTATAACGGTCAAAGCTGGATCAAAGTGCTAATAATAAGTATGAGTGAAGGGGGGGCTACATATGTGGTATATAAGAATTCACTCATACTTATTATTAGCACTTTGATCCAGCTTTGACCGTTATAGGCGTTTAATTCCTTCATTGTTTGTAGACAATTTACGGTCGGTACAAAAATTATAGTTAGTTTAACTCGCGCGGCCTGAAAAATGCGCTTTAATTACATATTTAAATATTAAGAATATTACGAAGAATATCACTACGTCGACTAGCCAACAGAGGTCTATAGTTACTCATTCCAATTCTCGCAAGTGCCGAATTATGTGAGTGATTGTTTATATAGAACTTCTTTCTAACATCTCCCCAA
>NW_017280253.1:46983-52098 GCF_001594065.2 Cyphomyrmex costatus | reverse complement strand
AAAAAAAAAAAACAAAAAAAAGCTCCTCCGAAATTGTATACACAAATCGCTGTAAGGAATTATTACTCTTTTATTAAGGGAGTTGCGTAACTTTCGTACTTTTTTGAAGCATATACCAATATGCAGTTGCAACACTTTTACTTTTCCTGCTTATAAATCCGTCCATTACAGCTTCAACATCCAGATTTTTTTCAACATCCGAATGAATGTATGCAGCACAGCTATACTATTTAACATAATATTTTTTAATCTCCTTCCTCTTTATGTGTCTTATCCGGTCCCCCGGACGTTGGCCATGATTTCCTCGCCAGTGATACCCTGGGAATTAAATAAACCGAAGTGGTTTCCCGTTGCCTTCTTCGGTATACTTTCATATAGAGACCTATATGAAAGTAAACCGAACAGTTTAACGCCGGATCTGAACGGCGCTGGTCTCTTAATCACCAGACGAAGCAATTTTTCGGTTCCTTACACGCGGAAAATCGGCGCAGGTGGGATTGTCAACTTACAAGTTCATTTAACTTTTACATAATCCCTTTAGGAATTTTCAGATCGACAAACAATCGATATACAAAATCGATTTTGTCGATATATAAAATCTCCTAAGAAAAAGATCTTTCCGCAGTACAGGATGTTGCACAATTTATAAACAGGAGTTCTATCATTTTTGTGTATTTTAACTCAATTTCTCTCACATCTTCTTTTAAAAAGTTTACAACATCTTTTACATTTTTTATTTCTATTTTCTAAGCACTAGTAAAATACCGATCCTTGTCAGAAGCCATAGAAGATAATGTTGAACCTATATTTATGGTTAAATCTTCTCGAAATATGTCCTCCATGATATTAAACCATTCCCAATTAATTCGTCCACGTCCTGTAGTAGTTTTCTTATTATTGTCTTTTATATTTTTATACGATTGTTTTAAATTTCTCATTTTACGATCTAAGATTTCTTCGTTTACATCATAACTTTTTAATTTAAATTCATCGACTATTTGTGCCCATAATGTCTTTTTTTTAATCTTTGGATCACGAAACATATCTTTTCTTTCATAATATTTTTCTAGTAAAAATTGTGTGCTTTGTTTCGTCCATATAAAGTGTTTGTTTCCAATATTTTGACCTGTATCATAATGCATATTTCTTAATATTTTTTAAATTAAAATACGTATATTTACGTTTATGTTATATATAAAATATATCTGCATATATCAATACCTTTTTCTGTAGATTCTGTAATACAAATTGCTTCATTTGAAGATACGTGATCCTTCAAATATGTATTGCAAAATGTTGAATCTATTAACAATAAAATAGAATGTTATATATATTGTATTTATAGAATATTGTATTTATAATACATATTAATTTAATTTATTAGAAATAAATACATTTTTCGATATTTACATGTTACATATGTCACACATATAAAGTAAATCAAGATTATATTATATTATTATTTAACATACCATTTTGTAACCTTTCGTGCACATCACGTGGGGCAACAATATTGTATAATGTCATTAAAAGTATAATATTGTCCATATTCATTATTATTTCTACTTAGCTCCATTGACGATGACCGTTATCGGGAGAAGTGGATACTGACTGATTGTGAGTATACGAAGAGGTTAACCAAGAAGGGCCGGTTAAGTTTTCCTGAGTGATACGGCGTGGTTAACAGCATTTAGATCGGAATCAGACTACATATTTAATTGACATTGAAGATTGAAAATTGAAATTTAATCAATGAGAATAGAGGAATTTTAACTCCTATTATTTTAATTGTCCAAATTTCAATCTTTCAATCTTCAATTCTTCAATGCATAGTCTGATTTCGGTTTAGAGGTTGTGTGCAGAGCGCAAACATCAGGTTAGGTTACTTCTAAACATGTTTTGCTTATTAAGCATACTTTCACTATGCTGGAAAAAATGACGACCGCTTAGCAAACATGTTGGAAAAGCGCAAACCGCTAGACGGCGTTCAGTAGAGAATCTTACAACAGTTGCAAAGCTGCTTTTTCTGCTGAACGCACCCAATAATATCGACAATAAATCTTGCTGCAGCACCGGACCTACCATTAGAACGTCATTTAACGAGACGCCCTCTGAAGTCTTACTCGAGGCATCAAACACCACCCTTAATTTAGTAGTTATGCTTGACTCCTTTATGACGCAATGATGCGGGAGAGAGCATTGTGGATGAACATTTCAAGACGCCTCATCTTCTCGTACCTCTCTCATGTGCTTCAACTTCAAATATTCGTTAATAAACTTTATGTAATCCTGCTTCAGATGCGGTTGCCTTCCAAACCTTTTTTCTAGACACTTCAGTCTCTGAATGGCTATGTCACGAGAATCTCCTAGTTTCGAAAGCTTCGCCTCCTTCACTGGCAAAGATATGATAAATCTACCTTGATCGTCACGTCTATATGTCTGCATAAAGTGCCTTTCGCAAGCGCGTTCTTCAGAAATACGAGTATTCTGTCGTTCGTTCTGTTCGATCTGCCAAAATCGAGCAAGATTTGTATTCAGTTGCTCGTCAATGCATAAGTTACAAACTGTTTCTTGCTTGCCCTCTGTGGCTATCACGTTGCCTGATGCTATCCATCCGAGTAGAGTCTTCTGCCATGTCGGCTGTGTCGTTGACAGTTTGATTCTTCCAATGCACATGAGGTCGAAGAATACCTATGCTCCTAACAGCAAATCCACCTTCGAGGACTTGTAAAACTCCGAGTCGGCCAATGTAAGGCCGCTTGGAATTTGGACCTCGTCCGCCTTAATGCGGTTCCTCGGTATTGCTTGTGTAATCCTATCTATAATCAAGCAATCCAAATCGATCTTGAAATTGTTGATTCTTGACTACAACTTTATTCGAATTCTTTTGCTTGTTTGCGTAGACATTCCTCCTAGACCGCAGATCGGTACATCCACCGACGATTGCTGAAGAGCTAATCTTCTTGCACAATCACTCGTTATGAAACAGGACTGTGAACCGCTGTCCAACAACGTTCGACACAACACGAAGTTGCCCTTGTTATCTCTCACCTTGACTATCGCTGTCGCAAGTAGCACTTGCTTATTTTGTTTGACTGCATTCGTGAAACTAGCGATCGTAGCTATTACCTTTTCCTGTTCAGTGGTCGTCTCTTCTCGCGCGAGATCTTGGCCTTTTGTTGATGTTCGCTCTAAGTGGACTAACGTGTTATGCCTCTTGGTACATTTACGACATGACCCCATCGTGCATTGTTTAGTTTGATGTGAAGTGCCTCGCAGGCAATTCAAACATAACTTACATGATCTGGCCTCTTTAATCCTTTTATCAACCTTCAAAGACAGATAATCCTCACATTTGTATATAGCGTGACTCTCCTTATTGCAATACGTGCATTTATTTCCAGCTGTAGCCAAATTGACTGACACACCCTTGGAATAACTTCCTTTCCCGTGGGTCGGTCCTGCATTTCCTACCTGCGTCGCGCGAGCCGACGCTTTTAATGCCTTACTGTGCTGCGCAAGAAAATCCGTCAACTGCTTTAGCGTAGGAATTTCATTTTTCTTAATAATTACTTCCCAATGTCTTTTTGTTTTTTGATATAAACGACTCGTCATCATATGTACTATCAAGTCGTCCCAATGGTCAGTGGGACGTTTAAGCGCCTTCAATGCTCTTAGATGCTTTATAACGTCATCCAATAGACGCCTTAACGATACGAGATTTTCCTTTTGAATCACCGGTATCTCGTCCAAAGCCTTAATGTGCTTTTGAACAATTCAACTTGAATCGTCGAATCTATCCTTTAACATCTCCCAGGCCTCCGCATAATTTTCAGCTGTTACTTCCAAAGATCCAATAATATTGCGTGCCTCGTCCTTTAAAGATGATATTAGATATTGCACTTTTGTACACTGGGGAGCGTCTCATTATCGTGGATCATGCTCTGAAACATATTTCTAAACGGAATCCATTCTTCAAATGCGCCTGAGAATGTTGGTAGATTTACTCGCGGCAATTTTAAATGATCATTCTGTCTAGCTCCCGTGTGAGCTGCTGGCGCGTCTTCAAGTAATCCCCCCGATATCCGGTTTGTGTTAAACGCCTGCATCGTTTGCTTGCTTTCGATTAGCGCTCCCATCTCGGAAGCGATCGAAAAATACCTTTCCTCGAACAAAGCTCTCTCATTCTCGACTTCCGCCGGTCCCTCCATTTCTTCGATAGCGCTTTGTATCGCGCTAAAGATCCCCCAAGTTTCGTGAAACTTCTGCAACCTCTGACGGAGCTCGACTGTCGATGTGTTTTGTACGTCTAAATCGTCCAGATACGCGTCAAACCTCGTGCATTGCGCCTTTATTTGTGCGCTCTTTCTCTTTAACGATTTCACATCGATATGCCTCCTGGTCGCTCAACGATCGCTACGGGATTCGGTGCTTCGGCGGATGTCCTACCGGCGCGGCGAGTCCGTTTCCAGTTGACGTCTCTCTTCGAGGCGTCTGCAATGAGGGTGCGATAACCACCAAATAATAGCTACATTAATAACAAATATAGAGTAATACGACCAGCGTGTACCGTGCTTCCCGTGAACCTCAGCTAAAGCACAGTATATACAGTAGCGCAACTCTCCCAATTTTATGTTGCCTAAAATGGAGTGCGCATGCGCGAAGTAAGTGAAGTACTAGACTGTGCTCTTTCTCTTTTCATCCTTTTTTTGCTCTGTCAAAACGCATTAGATTCACCTAGATTTATTTACGTCGCACCCTAATGAATGCATTGAAGTGAGTAAGAGCTATTGTAGGAGCATGTTGGAGAATGAGATGCGAATAAATCTACTAATGCAATAAAATAATCTAAACTTAATGGAAATTAATACAAATAAATTGTAAATATATTGGAAAATAAAGAAATAAATGTAGAAAAATTAAGAAAAATATTAAATTGTCTTAAAAAATATATATATATTTTTAAGATAATTTAATATTTTTCTATATATATAATATTTATGGTATATATATTTTTGGTAAATATCTAGAAAAGGGGAGCCCTCCCCCGATGATCTTGACCTTGACATATGTTGTCAAGGTCATGACCTTGAGTAACCTCCCGCAGGTTTTAGG
>NW_017280253.1:39002-44443 GCF_001594065.2 Cyphomyrmex costatus | reverse complement strand
TAAATATTAATTGGAATAATAAATTGTAAACGTATACTTATGAAGATATACGTGATTGAAAACTAGTTAACTTACATTCCAAAACCTTGAACTTGGTCAGAGATCAAACTATAACAGTTTTTTATATTTTAAAAATAAATCACAAAAGATCAGTATTAATTTTAAAAGAATTCTTATGCCAAATTGTCTATTTTAAAGTAATACATTTTATTATTGAAAGATAATGAAATACCATGAAAAATGAATCATATTATGAAGGTGCCAGTTTAAAGTAACATGCACCAACAGTTCCCAATTTTACGTCTGACTTGAATACCTCATTATGTATGCCAAGGTTTTTTACCATTTCATTATCTTCCAATAATAAAATGTATTACGTTGAAATAGACAATATGGTAAGACAATTTAATAAGATTTCTTTTGGAATTAATACTGATCTTTTCTGATTCATTTTTGAGATATAAAGAACTGTTATTTTGATCTCTCACCTAGAATACTATGTTTGATTCAAGATTTTGGAGTACATAAGAATTCTTTTGTAATTAATACTGATCTTTTGTGATTCATTTTTGAAATATAAAAAACTGTTATTCTGTTCTCTCACCTAGAACACTATATTTGATTCAAGATTTTGGAGTACATAAGAATTCTTTTGAAATTAATACTGATCTTTTCTGATTCATTTTTGAGATATAAAGAACTGTTATTTTGATCTCTCACCTAGAATACTATATTTGATTCAAGATTTTGGAGTACATAAGAATTCTTTTGAAATTAATACTGATCTTTTCTGATTCATTTTTGAGATATAAAGAACTGTTATTTTGATCTCTCACCTAGAATACTATATTTGATTCAAGATTTTGGAGTACATAAGAATTCTTTTGAAATTAATACTGATCTTTTCTGATTCATTTTTGAGATATAAAGAACTGTTATTTTGATCTCTCACCTAGAATACTATATTTGATTCAAGATTTTGGAGTACATAAGAATTCTTTTGAAATTAATACTGATCTTTTCTGATTCATTTTTGAGATATAAAGAACTGTTATTTTGATCTCTCACCTAGAATACTATATTTGATTCAAGATTTTGGAGTACATAAGAATTCTTTTGAAATTAATACTGATCTTTTCTGATTCATTTTTGAGATATAAAGAACTGTTATTTTGATCTCTCACCTAGAATACTATATTTGATTCAAGATTTTGGAGTACATAAGAATTCTTTTGAAATTAATACTGATCTTTTCTGATTCATTTTTGAGATATAAAGAACTGTTATTTTGATCTCTCACCTAGAATACTATATTTGATTCAAGATTTTGGAGTACATAAGAATTCTTTTGAAATTAATACTGATCTTTTCTGATTCATTTTTGAGATATAAAGAACTGTTATTTTGATCTCTCACCTAGAATACTATATTTGATTCAAGATTTTGGAGTACATAAGAATTCTTTTGAAATTAATACTGATCTTTTCTGATTCATTTTTGAGATATAAAGAACTGTTATTTTGATCTCTCACCTAGAATACTATATTTGATTCAAGATTTTGGAGTACATAAGAATTCTTTTGAAATTAATACTGATCTTTTCTGATTCATTTTTGAGATATAAAGAACTGTTATTTTGATCTCTCACCTAGAATACTATATTTGATTCAAGATTTTGGAGTACATAAGAATTCTTTTGAAATTAATACTGATCTTTTCTGATTCATTTTTGAGATATAAAGAACTGTTATTTTGATCTCTCACCTAGAATACTATATTTGATTCAAGATTTTGGAGTACATAAGAATTCTTTTGAAATTAATACTGATCTTTTCTGATTCATTTTTGAGATATAAAGAACTGTTATTTTGATCTCTCACCTAGAATACTATATTTGATTCAAGATTTTGGAGTACATAAGAATTCTTTTGAAATTAATACTGATCTTTTCTGATTCATTTTTGAGATATAAAGAACTGTTATTTTGATCTCTCACCTAGAATACTATATTTGATTCAAGATTTTGGAGTACATAAGAATTCTTTTGAAATTAATACTGATCTTTTCTGATTCATTTTTGAGATATAAAGAACTGTTATTTTGATCTCTCACCTAGAATACTATATTTGATTCAAGATTTTGGAGTACATAAGAATTCTTTTGAAATTAATACTGATCTTTTCTGATTCATTTTTGAGATATAAAGAACTGTTATTTTGATCTCTCACCTAGAATACTATATTTGATTCAAGATTTTGGAGTACATAAGAATTCTTTTGAAATTAATACTGATCTTTTCTGATTCATTTTTGAGATATAAAGAACTGTTATTTTGATCTCTCACCTAGAATACTATATTTGATTCAAGATTTTGGAGTACATAAGAATTCTTTTGAAATTAATACTGATCTTTTCTGATTCATTTTTGAGATATAAAGAACTGTTATTTTGATCTCTCACCTAGAATACTATATTTGATTCAAGATTTTGGAGTACATAAGAATTCTTTTGAAATTAATACTGATCTTTTCTGATTCATTTTTGAGATATAAAGAACTGTTATTTTGATCTCTCACCTAGAATACTATATTTGATTCAAGATTTTGGAGTACATAAGAATTCTTTTGAAATTAATACTGATCTTTTCTGATTCATTTTTGAGATATAAAGAACTGTTATTTTGATCTCTCACCTAGAATACTATATTTGATTCAAGATTTTGGAGTACATAAGAATTCTTTTGAAATTAATACTGATCTTTTCTGATTCATTTTTGAGATATAAAGAACTGTTATTTTGATCTCTCACCTAGAATACTATATTTGATTCAAGATTTTGGAGTACATAAGAATTCTTTTGAAATTAATACTGATCTTTTCTGATTCATTTTTGAGATATAAAGAACTGTTATTTTGATCTCTCACCTAGAATACTATATTTGATTCAAGATTTTGGAGCTCTCATGTGTATGAGTTAACCAGTTTTCAATCACGTGTATCTTCATAAGTATACATTTTCAAAATATTATTCTAATTCATAATTAATATTGTGAGGAACGATTGTTCTGTTAATCAATTTCTTAATAAACATTATACCAAAACACTTATTACGTTTATTGGCGTATTTAATTATCAGAACAATCACGATATTAATTATTAATTAGAATAATAATTTGTAAACGTATACTTATGAAAATATACGTGATTGAAAACTTATTAACTTACACTCTAAAATCTTGAATCAAATATAGTGTTCTAAATATAGTGAGAGATCAAACTATAATAGTTTTTTATATTATTATTAAAGGATAATGAAATGGAAGTGAATACGCATATAAAAAATATTATTATACATATTACCATGAAAAATGACTCAGATATTATTGAAGGTGCCAGGTTCATCAAAGTAAAACATACACCAACAGTTGCCAACTTTACGTCTGACTTTAATACCTCATTATGTATGCTTAGGTTTTTTACTATTTCATTATCTTCCAATAATAAAGATGTATTACGTTAAAGTGGACAATATGGTAAAACAATTTAATAAGAATTCTTTTAAAATTAACATTGATCTTTTGTGGTTCATTTTTAAAATATAAAAAACTGTTATTTTGATCACATAGAACACTATATTTGATTCAAGATTTTGGAGTACATAAGAATTCTTTTGAAATTAATACTGATCTTACGTGATTCATTTTTTTGAAATCTAAAAAACTGTTATTTCTATCTCTCACCTAGAACACTATATTTGATTCAAGAGTTTGGTACATATTACCATGAAAAATGACTCATATATTATTGAAGGTGCTATTTCAAAGTAAACATACATAAAGTGTATATTCTTTTGCAGCATATATACGTAATAATAATGATTTAATATTACTATTGCATCTAGTGTGCATGTGTTGTTAGATCATTATTACGTATATATGCAACAAAAGGATATACATTTTATGAATGTTCACTTTGAACTGGCATCTTCAATAATATATCAGTTTGTTTTCTAACGTCAAAATTGTCGGTTGCATTATATTACCTTCAGAATTTAATGTAATTTTATTTAGGGCAACATTATTGTCGACGAGCTTTGTATTAGTCACATCCAAGATTATAGCACTGGCATCAAGAATTTTCAATGTACTCGGATCTCTCTATTATCTTTATATTATTGTCGTTTTATGGTATTTCCTCCTCCCAACTGAATACCATTTTGATCAATTACTTTTAAATTGTGTACCTGCAAAATATATAAATAATTTAAATAATTTAAATCATTTTTTTCAAAAATTACGTTTATTGGCGTATTTGATTATATGTAGGTAATAGATTTTTTTGGTATAATGTTATTACGAAATTGATTATCAGAACAATCCTTCTTCACGATAATAATTATTAATTAGAATAATAATTTGTAAATGTATACTTATATGAATATATACGTGATTGAAAACTACTTACAACTTACACTCCAAAATCTTGAATCAAATATAGTGTTCTAGGTGAGAGATTAAACTGTACAGTGTGTATATATACATATACAACAGTTTTTTAAAAATAAATCACAAAAAAGATCAATATTAATTTTAAAAGAATTCTGATACCAAATTGTTTATTTTAACGTAATACATTTTATTTATTGAAAGATAATGAAATGGTACATATTACCATGAAAAATGACTCATATATTATTGAAGGTGCCAGTTCAAAGTAAACATATATAAAGTATATATTCTTTTGTTGCATATTATACGTAATAATGATTTAACATTACTATTATAAACAACTAGTGTACATGTGTTGTTAAATCATTATTACGTATATATGCAACAAAGGATACACATTTTATGAATGTTCACTTTGAACTGACACCTTCAATAATAAGTTACTATCCATGATAATATATTTCATTTATTATATAATTATTTAAAGTTTTAAAGATTTTAATATTAAAACCAAGTAATTTTATGTTTTGAGTAACTGCATAAATAAGTATTATCTTTATTATTATAAAAGAATTGATTCTTTGTGCTGTATTTTATCTTCAGATTTATTGAAGGGAAAGTCCTGAAAAGAAAGGGGAGGAATCTTTATAATCCGTACCTTTTTTCTTTTCAGACTTTTCCTATCAACAAAGTACAAAAAGAATGAATTCTTTTATAATTATATAAGGAATAGAGAAGACAAATTAAGGTATCTACCAAACAAATAAATAACAGATCTGGAGACACGGTAGTGTCTCGGTAAATAAGCAACCTAACCAAATGCTGTAAAAAGAAAATAATTACATAGAAAATAATTTGTATTCTTACAGCGGAATTACAGCAGAGAATCTGTGCAATAAAGAAGAAAATATCTAACCTCACTTACGTGTTCGTCTATTCTATGCCATCCATGTGACAAATTTCCTAACCTCAATCCTTTGTACATTATTGCCGA
>NW_017280253.1:37880-38349 GCF_001594065.2 Cyphomyrmex costatus | reverse complement strand
TGATACAGCATGCAACACTGGTCTGCTGGTTAGATATAGATAGATAGAGTGAGATGATAGATAGAGTGAGATAACACGTAAAGTCAAAGGCCCTCTATTATCGAAAAAACGAGACGTACATTTCTCTCTGGTCGACGACGTTGACACTGACGACGTTTCTTAAAATTGAAACGAGAAAATTCACAGATCCAGACTTTGCGTCGTGATATCTCCGCTCGTAGGGCACGTAGAAAAAAAATGAAAGCACTTTTATCATACAATTTAAGTTTTTAAATTGAGCGTATGTAGAACTTGATCGATTCAGCCGTTACTGAGATCTGATCATCTCGACCCCGAAAATGCTCAGTTTCGCGTAAAGGGGCACGGCAGTGTCGCGCGCTTGGCTTAGCGCCGAGACACTACCGTGTCTCCAGATAGTACTGTCGGGGCAGACCTCTGTCGACGATGTGTGTGGGCGCGTGCGCGTGCG
>NW_017280253.1:4367-37866 GCF_001594065.2 Cyphomyrmex costatus | reverse complement strand
GTGTGTGTGTGTGTGTGTGTGTGTGTGTGTGTGTGTGTGTGTGTGTGTGTGTGTGTGTGTGCATAATTCCCTTTAAAAAATTAAAGGTGACCTTCACGTAACCTTCAGAGGACTATCCGAGGTCAAATCGATGGCACCATCTTATGTCCCCCTTCGAGTCAAACAACTTTTGTCTGAAACGTTTCTTTCTAAAATGCTCTGCTTTCGAGATAAAAGGGGTGGACGGGTATATGTATATGGATATTTTATATGTAACGATGCCTCCTAAAATGCATCGTTCCTACGTGGTGCCAACGGAAGTAAGGGCAAGGCGCCTGTACATATATTAAAATTAATTCACAGGAACAGCAGCCGCCGAAACCGCCAGTCTCGTCGGAAAATGCCGACCGTCGTCGGGGACCGCCGATCGGAAATCTTCTCTCCCACGAGAAGCCGATCGGCGGAAAATATTGAGACCGACCGGAGTATTGCGAGCGAGACTGGCGGTCTAGTATAAAATACCGCGACGACAACGCGCGAGGCCTTTTTGCCTCTACCAGTCCGATCCAAAACACTTTCCGAATCACTAGCTCCTAGTCAGTGCTCCGAGACCAGGCCCCTCCGACTTGATATAAGAAAGTGTTCCTAAGTTGTCGTCGTCCACCAGATGGCGCTAGTAATCTTTTTGCGTGCTTCAGCCCCGCGAGCTTCGTGCGCTCTTGAGGTTCTTGTATTACAATGATTTCAATCCGTTGAATTTTTTTGTGTGTTATATTATTAATCATTACAAAATTATACAGAATATCTGTATAATGTTAATATAAATTTGATATAAAACATTTGTGTGTATCGACAAAAAATATTACAATAATAAAATCATATTTATGAATTTGAACTTGCAATTAAAAGAAAACCGCAACTAAGAGGAAAATTAGGAAAAGTGCAAAGATAAATATTATTTACACTATAAAATATATATTATCACTTTTATTTGTTTTTTAATTTTATAAATACATGCTCTTAAGTTTTACAAAATTTTGCTTGTTTTTTTAAAAACATTACTTCGTGTACTGTCCTGATTACATTTAGCAATGTATGTTTGTATTCGCATCTTTACATAATAATGTACTATTGCTGTTAATAATTCTGCACCATGAATTTCGCAAGGAAATGTTAATATGTCATTATCAATGGCATTATTTACAATTTCTTCATACACAAATTTAGATTCACAATGCGTTTGAAATAATAGCTCAATTCTGTATACGAGTAGGTGCAATCTTTCATTAGGATGTATAAAATTACCATTAGTTATTAAAGTTAATAAAGCATCGCGAGTATCTTGTATTGATTGATCACTATTTATAATAGAATCTTGACACACTGTGCAATTAGAATTTTTTAAAAATTTATTGCATATAAACTCTGTCGTGCAATAAATGATGCAATTAATAGTATCGGGTATATAAGACACATCGGGCATATTATTATTATGATCATGCTCAATAAGCGTTGTATGCATACACCAATCATCATGTTTTACTGCATTCTTCAATTTTTCTTTTATTGCATCGATCCTACTTTTTGTGGTGACATGCTTTAAGTAATTTTCTTTTATTTCTGATAGTTTTATAAAAGGATCAGACTCATAAGTAATCGTGCAGTTTCCAGTTTTAGGAAGTTTCAGGATACTGAATATAGACAGAATTTTGTATATTTGCAAAAATGTAGGCATTGAGGGATGATCATTAGATCCGCCAGCTTGTCTAACCGTTCCAAAAAATTGCTGATGAAATAATAGGAAAAGAAAAAGTGGACATGGTGGACATAAGTTTAAGAGAACAATATATAAAATATAAAAGAAAGAGAGAAGGCATGCTTGTAAGAAACGAAAAGCACAGCATGCAGACCATTTATAAGTAATTATTAAGAAGAACATTTTTCAAGTAAATATATATATCATATATAGGTAAGAAATATAATAGAAGAAATATAAATTCAAACTTCCAAATTATCCTGATTGATTTTTCCAGTTAATACATAAGAAAAACCATGATTATTTACTAAATCTTTTATCAAATCTAACATAGAACTTAAAGTCATTCGAAGACCTTCTGCAGTATCTTTTGTCAAAAATGCTGATTTGGGTAGATACTTTGCATCTACTTTACTTTCCCATTCATTAAGTTTCTTCAATGATGACTGTATTATCTATGAATAACACTTATATTTAAAAAATCGTAATATTTTAGAAAAATAGTCACACATGTTTTTAATACTAATAGCAACACTAATTGTTTCAAATCTACCAGACACATACTTTAAAATCATGATTATCTGGTATTAAACCCAAGTTTATATTTGTTCGATTTAAAGCGTCAAACAAATCATTCATCCATTCACAAAATTGAGCTGTACTTTCACAGTCTGCAAGCTGTAAATTATATTTTCTCCAATAACGTAAACCATTGGCCATAGATCGACTAAAGATCTTTAGAAAAAAAAACAAAATTATAAATACATAATATTACAAAATAACCAACATAAATAACATAACGATCATAACTAAAATAACATAAGTTATTAACATACCTGAACAGCTAAACAAACTCTCATTTTTAATGTGCTGTTTAGATTGAAATGATTAAATGTAATTTTTGGGCATACTCGCAAATTTCCAGGTAAAGTTTTATCTAAATCATATACAAGATTGAAATATTCCTAACAATATTTTTAACAAGTTTATCTTTAGGATCAAGCTATAAATAAACATATGATTATTAGATATTTGTCATTATATAAAAGAGTTGATTATATAATAAATATTTGCATGTGTGATTACAAAATACCTGTAATGTTTTATTTTTATATAAACGATTTCTTATTGTTTTTATGAGATGTGGAGTATCTGAGAAAACATATACTTTTCGTTCTAGTATCACACACACACAATGGATGCTCAAAATAGTTCTTTAAATTATCCTTTTTTGCACTCAGATCAATCTCTGTCCAAAATTTCCGATTTGTACTTGCACCATCACTTACAACAGCATGGACTTTTGCTCCAATTTTTTCAAGTATAATAATGGCTTTAACTATAAGTTTTGCCAATACGGAACCTTCTGTTGGTCCTTTTGAAGCAAATACTGCTATATGCTGAGTATAGATATCGGCTAAAGGTTGAAACATTAAGACAAGTCCATGATCTGCCATATCCTTTAAGGAAGTTCCAGATGGATGTTCTTCACCGAAATCTACTAAATCAGTATAAGTCAAATCTTGATTTACGAGAATACTTGTGCGAGTACCAATTTCGTCAACTAATAGAATTCCGTGTCGCTGATTTTCTTGTTTATTGACTAAAAATTTTTTCATAATTTCGAAGAAATTAGGATCAAATCCACAATGAATCTTTATCGTTGCAAGATTTCTATAATTTAAACATAGTTATTATTCATTTCATTTAAATTTACAAAAATATTTAAAAAGATAAATACCGTCTTATTGTGCTGATGTAAGGTAAAGGTAAAATATGATTGATCCTAAGAAAATTATATCCAGCAGGTGAGCGCATATGAAGTAACATGCAAAGCAACATCCATTCTTCAGAATATCTAATTTCTTCACGTCGTTTACATTTTGATACTTTTATTATTTCTTTGACAACATTATACTGATTTTTTGGAATACCTTTGTTTTTCATTTTTTGTAATAATTTATCGTAAGACATTGTCGACATTATTTTTATACGAGTTTGAATAGTCTGCCTTAGAATTGTATTTTAGTTCTTAAACGTAGTTTTTGCTTATTAATATGATGTACTTTTTTCTTAAGTCTTTTTATATTTTCTTTCTTTAATTATAAAAAATTATATTGATTTTTTACTGTATTTTTTTTCTGTCTTTGCATTTTTCGCATCAATGTTCGTTTTAATGTACAACAAAATGAACACTGTATGTTCACAGCATTCACAGATAACAACAAAGGGCATTTCTTATGTCTTAATGTATTCATACAGTCCGTTTCAATAACACGACACTGGCTATACAATATAGACGGTATAGTAGACTTTAAATCTTTACTAACAAGGGAAGTTATTGAAGTGTTAATCCCGAATATACACAAGTGTTGTATGGTTCGAAGGGACTTGTCAAATATAAGTTACCCCTAGAGTATTTCGCTTGAATGGGCTATATAGATGGCGCTACGCGCAAATTAAATTAAATTACATTAAATTAAATTTTAACACTTTTTCTACCATAATCGTCATTCTGACTTGTCACCAATACATTTTAATCTGTCAATGACGTCTAGGAAGATTATAGGACCACTGATTACAAATAAGGTTTTAGATTTAAGTAATTCAAAATGTCGGATCCAAATGGCGAACGACTTTTTGAAAAATTAGTTTTATTTATTTGAATCTTCTTACTTTCCTTTAGCGTTACCCGGGGCCAACGACGTGGACGTAGAAAGTTATGTGGCCCCTTTTTTGTTTTTTGTTTTTTTTTGTTTTTGCTGTTTTTTTTTGTTTTGTTCCTGTTTTTTTTGTTTTTTTGTTTTTATATATTAATAATAATAATAAAACAACAAAAACGACAAAAACAAAAAAAACAAAAACAAAACAAAAAAACAACAAAAACAAAAAAAAATAAAAAACAACAAAAGCAAAAAAGGGGCCACATAACTTTCTACGTCCACGTCGTTGGCCCCGGGTAACGCTAAAGGAAAGTAAGAAGATCCAAATAAATAAAACTAATTTTTCAAAAAGTCGTTCGCCATTTGGATCCGACATTTTGAATTACTTAAATCTAGAACCTTATTTGTAATCAGTGGTCCTATAATCTTCCTAGACGTCATTGACAGATTAAAATGTATTGGTGACAAGTCAGAATGACGATTATGGTAGAAAAAGTGTTAAAATTTAATTTAATGTAATTTAATTTAATTTGCGCGTAGCGCCATCTATATAGCCCATTCAAGCGAAATACTCTAGGGGTAACTTATATTTGACAAATCCCTTCGAACCATACAACACTTGTGTATATTCGCGATTAACACTTCAATAACTTCCCTTGTAAGTAAACAACCCTGACAAATTTTCATAGAGTCAATAAGAAAGAACATCTTATTGACTAAACATCTTGTAACATTTTAATGCTACATATAACACTTTCAGTAATATATTTTTTTACATCAATTGATTTTCCTAAGATATTAATTTGAATTTTTAGATTATCATCAACAATTATTTCTTTCAATAGTGTGACATGTAGTTCATTATTTGTTTCTTTAAAAGTCACAATAGAAAATATTATATTTTTATCTCCTTGTGTAATTGTTTTTTTTCCCCATAAATTAAGCAATACAAAAACAGCATCCCAAATATCATTGAAACTAAATCTTTTTTCTGTCAACATGTATGAAATATGTATTTTCATTATAAAACTGTATAAAATTTATAATTATATTAAATGACTCATTGTCACATTACTAGTATGTACTTACCTTTGTTCACTTGAACATTAACATTTATAAAAAATTAATAAATTAATAATATAATTGAATTATAGACTCTTATATGTTTCAAAAACAATACAAAAAATTTAAGTAAATACAAAGGCTATTAAGAGTCAACGCTGTTAGCAGTGCGCAAAAATATAATCTTAAAATCTATAACATAGATATTATGTCGAACGTTTTATATTGTATTGTCGCTGATGATGATCCGAAACGAAGGATCGAAACGTTCGACATAATATCTATGTTATAGATTATAAGATTATATTTTTGCGCACTGCTAACAGCGTTGACTCTTAATAGCCTTTGTATTTACTTAAATTTTTTGTATTAACATTTATAGTTGATAAATCTAACGCATCTAACGGTTTTAACTGTTCTAACAAACCTAACGGATGGAGTGGATATAATAAAAATGAATTATTCTGTTGATCATGGTTATTTGTATCTGCCATAGCACAATCAATAGTTCCAGAATGATTTAATATATTCGAAGTCCTATCTCTCCTATCCCTCTTATCTTCTTGAACGTTCTGTTTATATTGTTTATATGGATATGGATTCTGCAATTTTTAATTTTAAAGATAAATCGTACAAAAATTTCAGCTAGAAAAAACAGACATATTTCTACTCTATGCATGGTAAAATTGATTTTATTTACTTCAATTACTTCTGTCACTTCTGCTTCTGTCCCTGTCTCTTCTGTTGCTTCTGTCGCTTCTGTCCCTTCTGTCCAAGGAAATTGAGAAGGTATAACACCACATTTTAATTTCATTTTTTTATATGGTGAAATTCCGATAACTATTTCATTTGAATCATATAATAATTTTTTTGTCTCTATATCACTGTTTTTAAAATGTTTTTCACATACTGAATGTTTGCATGTTATAGCTGTCTTACGAAGCATTGCATTTTGCCATTTTTCACGAAACACATCGTCTTTTGGTACACGAAAAAAATGTACTTTTTCAGGATTTGATTTATAGCCCGAAGTACAACCAGGTACTATGGCATCCAAGCATGATAACAATGCGAACAATGCTAACTAAAAACTTTAGAAGATAATAATATATATATATGTATATATATTAGGGTGATCGTTATTTTCAAGAAGGTGTTGGATGAGTCTAAATCAGCTCTATTCACAGAAAAAATGACTCTCTAATTTTTGCAGATTTTTACTTGCAGCCCTGAGTGTCCCTGTTTACAAGTGAATTTTTGGTAAACCTTCAGAAAAATTACGACATCGAAAACAAATTATGTGGCAGACAATTTTATGGGGGTAATCCCGAGTAATGGGTTCGATTGTTTTTTCTGTGCATAAATCACACCTGTAACATGTGTAGAATAGGAGGATGAAATGATTTTTCCAATATTAAAAGTCGTAGGAAAGTTACAGCGGTGGGAATTCCAGGTAAATTCGTATAATAGCCCAGTCAAAAGAGGAAAGTGAATGGAACTCGTGTATACTGGCGATTTTTTTTCGCATAAATTAAGTTTAGGCCGTCAGGAATAACATAACAAAAAGTTGATATTGACAATGCATGGCGTCCCACCTTAATTTAACATTTAATGTCGAAATTTTTGGTTTTCGGTTTAAAGCTTTTTAAGGTCAAGTCGGATAAAAAAATGTTGTATGGGAAAGTTGTTCGTTAGGATCTCAGGTATTTTATCCACCTAACAAAAAAAAATAAAAAAAATTGTTGTAACGTAAAATACGTAAAAAAACCGTAAAAAATCATAAAAAATGGAAAAATTTAGACTTACAGCTGAGATGTCACTAAATAAATGATAAAAACTGTTAAGATCTAAGTGTTTATTGTTCGTAAAAAAAATTACAAAACACGCTGAAAAAACGGCAATCACACAGGATAACCTTCTGAATGTACTTTTACACTATGATTAGTGATTACGAATATGATAGTAGAAATTGGCAGTTGGACATATTGAGAAAACCGCCATCTTGAAAAAACCTCAGTTTTTCACTTCTTCGTTTCTGTCTTTGAAAATATTCCGTAGATAAAGCAATGCTTAAAATAAAAAAGAAATATACAGAATTCTGCACAAAAAAGTTTTAACGCATTTTTTCGTATTCATTTTTTTCGTATATATAAGTGAAAGTTTCAAGAAAAAATATCGTTCTGTACAATTATGTTTTCAAAGTATAAACAGGAAGTCGAAATTAAAATTTTTGCATGATTGTCTCTTTTTTAGCATCAGGAAACATTTTCCTGTATTCAGAGACAATTTGCAACATGAACATTTTTTGATCTTCGTTTCTCGTCAAAAGATCGTTCAGAAAACAAATGAACCCCTCTTTCTGCCACGTCGTTTACTACCTTTAAATGTTTCACGACACTTAAGCCTCGTCGATAATACGCATTCTGGTCCCAAACTGGATCTAACTTCAAAAACTCGTCATTAATTTCAAATCTGAGAAACCTTGATTGAGGGGTAATAAAGCAATCCATTTCTTTTCCACTTAAACTGGCAATGTCGTCGCCACTTATTTGTATGCGTTTCGAGTAATAATCATCAATATCACTCACAGGACTCAATTTCAATACCATTTTTCTCTTAACTTCGAGTGACAATGATTCGTCGAAAAACGAAAGTGCAGCACATTCTGGATTCAAATACCATAAGTGATTACGAAACTTTTTGATAGTAGCTATTGAAACCGCTTCGTCGATCAAACGATAGTCATACAGCTTTTTGAGAAAATGAAGATCGTGGTTTGGTGCTTTTGTCGTGACCGTACAAGTGAACCAAGCCTCGACATAGAGCATTACAATAAAAAGCGATGTACCACGAATTGCCTCGATATCTTCGGTGGTCATCTCAAACTGAGTTCGAAAAATAAACATTTTCAGGCAATATATTCCTTTTGCCATCCATCGTGCATGATGGAAAGTTCCGGGGTGACGAAAAGAAATACCATTTAAGGGAACTGAACCAAGAAAAATGAGAGTAAGCTGAAGAAATTCTCTGTAGTCGTCTCTGGGTTGGAGATTTTGTAATGAATCTTGTACAAATGATGTTATTTCATCGATTCTCTCTGACGATAGATAACGTCGAACTGCTTCATCTTCTAATCCAGTTTGAAACTTCGATTTATCAATATTTTTCCAACAATTACGAAATTTCAGGAAAAGCGGAACATTTGGTCCAGTCGTTCCAGGCATCTTCCTTTCAAACACACATCGAAGAATTAGTTCAAAAATATGATGCCTGCAGGGCAAGAACAGAATATTTGTCTTCAGTAGTCGCTCTAAAATAATGGCAGCGCCATTTTTCATGCCTAAATTTGATGCTGTCGTATCACAGCAAAGAGCCTTGACCGAGTTTGTGAGGCTCCAATCATCAAGGACTTCATAAATTGCGTTAGCTTGACTTACGCCTTTGCCATCTTTTGCCACTGGGACTCCAAGAAGTTTCTCAGTCTTACCATTTGACGCGATGACAGGTAGTCTATCATATATTTCCTTTTTGAGCAAATCGTATAATAGTTTTCCATCCCAATGGAGAACAAGGGCTTTCAATTCAGTAGCTTGGAAAACTTTTTTGATTTGCTTAGCTTGACATTCGCGTATTTTTTGTCGATGAATTCGAATTGATGATCGATTAAGTACTAGCAAATCCAGATCGACATTCAATGCTTCAGCTATAGCACCAACAAGATGAACAGCACCTCTGTCACTCACTTTACACCTGTCAAGAGCAGCAATAACTTTAGGGTTACTGAAAATATTAATGGATCCTCGAGATTTTTTTGTAGTCGACGGTCCAGCTTCGCTATTTTCAGTATCGCTTGTGATAGAAATATTTGAGTAACTTCCGATGCTTCTTTGACTCGATGGCTGGTAAGGCTCTTCCTCACTCGATGCTAGCTCGACAAAATTATCTGAAATGGACAGAAATATTTTCATATAAATGAAATTAAGATCTCGAACGGAAGATGAAATAATCTTCATGTTAGAAATGAACTATTCCTGGTAGAATAAGGCGATTAAAATTGATTTAAAAATTTTAATCAACTTTATACCTAAATGTTAATGCAGATTATGACATTGAAAATCGATTAAAATATGAAATTATTCAAATCGATTAAATCATATAAATGAACAGGATATTAAAATCGAATATATTTAGTATAGATAAATCAATTAAATACGAGCAAATGCAATAACGATTTACCGCACTTCAGTAAATTCTATTATTATTGGCATGAAATTGATTGGAATAAATTCAATTTCAATATCCTTACCCATGTTCGGATGAAAATCTATTTAATTTTTTAATATATTTTAGGATAATTAGATTAATATACTATTATTTAAGTGCAATTTATAAATTTTAAAATAATTTCTAAGAAATAAATTATGTAAAGAAGTGTGCCTTAAAAAAATAATTGATTTAATTGTACAAATTGCACTGACAAGGAACACTACCCAAGTGTGACTCACCGATTTAGCTGCAAGTTGGCACATTTTTAGAACTCGGAAAAATAATCGATACGTATTTTTTTTTATCGGCAAAGAAGAAGGTTTAAGGGTTGAAACTACCCCTTGTATTGCTCAAAAACCCCTAAAATGCATAATAAAATGCACGCACATATTAAGTAAAACTTCCATAAAACTATGTGATTGAAGTTTGGATCGTTCTTGGAGCGAAACAATTGATGATCACTCGTATATACATGTGACCGAAAATTATAAACGTATGTCGAATTGTTACAAAACAAAAGGTAAAGGTGCAAACACAATCGAATGGCAAGCGCCATTCGAGCGATCAAAAATATCCTACGTCCGTCCCAGCGCCCGGTGGTGAAATCCAAGAGCTGGAGGACGATGTCCGAGATCATAGACGGTAGTAAAAAAAAATTCGTCCCCCTCGCTGACCCGTAAGGGCACCGTATACACATACGAAGTATGACATGGAGCGCGCGTGGGCGCCGCTCGCGCGATCAAAAATTTCTTACGTCCGTCCCAGCGTCCGGTGGAGAAATCCAAGAGCTGGAGGACGATGTCCGAGATCATAGACGGTAGTAAAAAAAAATTCGTCCCCCTCGCTGACCCGTAAGGGCACCGTATACACATACGAAGTATGACATGGAGCGCGCGCGGGCGCCGCTCGCGCGATCAAAAATTTCCTACGTCCGTCCCAGCGTCCGGTGGAGAAATCCAAGAGCTGGAGGACGATGTCCGAAATCATAGACGATAGTAAAAAAAAATTCGTCCCCCTCGCTGACCCGTAAAGGCACCGTACACACATACGAAGTATAACATGTTTGTGACATCGTCCTCCAGCTCTTGGATTTCACCACCGGACGCTGGGACGGACGTAGGAAATTTTTGATCGCGCGAGCGGCGCCCGCGCGCGCTCCATGTATACATACTTCGTATGTGTATACGGTGCGCTTACGGGTCAGCGAGGGGAACGAATTTTTTTTTACTACCGTCTATGATCTCGGATATCGTCCTCCAGCTCTTGGATTTCACCACCGGGCTCTGGGACGGACGTAGGAAATTTTTGATCGCGCGAGCAGCGCCCGTGCGAACTCCATGTCATACTTCGTATGTGTGTACGGTGCTTTTACGGGTCAGCGAGGGGGACGAATTTTTTTTTTACTATCGTCTATGATCTCGGACATCGTCCTCCAGCTCTTGGATTTCTCCACCGGACGCTGGGACGGACGTAAGAAATTTTTGATCGCGCGAGCGGCGCCCACGCGCGCTCCATGTCATACTTCGTATGTGTATACGGTGCCCTTACGGGTCAGCGAGGGGGACGAATTTTTTTTTACTACCGTCTATGATCTCGGACATAGTCCTCCAGCTCTTGGATTTCACCACCGGGCGCTGGGACGGACGTAGGATATTTTTGATCGCTCGAATGGCGCTTGCCATTCGATTGTGTTTGCACCTTTACCTTTTGTTTTGTAACAATTCGACATACGTTTATAATTTTCGGTCACATGTATATACGAGTGATCATCAATTGTTTCGCTCCAAGAACGATCCAAACTTCAATCACATATAAAACTTGGTATCTTGGGGTTTTTTGGGTCGCCGATTTCAAATCTGAGGTCATATTTACAGAATTCAAAATGGCGGACCAAATTTTACAAAACCTTTTGGTTTTTCATAAAACTTGTTATGTAAACGGGTTTTTGGGTCGCTGATTTAGAATCTGAGGTAAAATTTACAAAATTCAAAATAGAGGATTCAAAATGGCGGACCTAATTAGTTTTACTTAATATGTGCGTGCATATTATTAGAGGAGAGGCCCCTATTATGAGATACCGAGTTCATTTTGTGTAATTACTAAATACAAAAAATAAATAGGCTAATGAGAGTAAACTCGCTGTTATTAATGCGAAATTATAAAAAAATATATATTTGTTAACAATCAAAAAATATTTATCAGTTATTACAATTATTACATTCAAATCTTGACCACCACAATGTTGTCTTCGGATTTTTATCTCTTGACTATTTTTATATTAATTAGTTGTGGTTCCGATGATGGTTTATTATTATTTTAATACAACGTTATCTTGTAATCATGGATTTGTCGGTGAGTATTCATTTTCATCTTTCTTCAATCATTGTCATTAATTTTTAATTTTTACTTAGATTTACTATCTAAGTCTAGTCGTTTGCACATGACCTACCAACCATGTGGATTTGATTGTTTGACGTTGAGAGTGACCACTTTCTTACTGATCCATGCCTTTTTTGTGAATTTACTATTGAAGATGGCCCGGATGTTAGGCCGAAACGTATAGTATTTTATATTTGATATTTTTTGATTGTTAACAAATATATATTTTTTTACAATTTCGCATTAATAACAGCGAGTTTACTCTCATTAGCCTATTTATTTTTTGTATTTGAAATTTTCGAGAGTCGATTTTTAAATTTAATTTTTAATTACTAAATGTTTATTGGTAGAATTAAAAAAAATAGTAGGTCATTTTGAAGAGAATTTAATAAGCTTTAAGATAGTGTTATGTAAAATTTAATTCAAATTTTATTTTATTTTTTAATTAAAGAAATGTAAAAGGTGAACAAATCGCAAAGTCGAAAAATTGTGCTCCTAGTATGAGATACCCCGAGGAATCGATAATAAAGCACAAAGTACATCAGTATTAGAATTATATTATGAGATACCCCGAGAAATCGATAATAAAGCACAAAGTACATCAGTATTAGAATTAAAAAAAACTTTATTTGATGTTTCTAACATATCAACGAGTACAGCCTATGTGCGTAAATTGAGCCTGTGATACATTGTATTCAGGATTTATCTTCAGTAGTAATTGGAATGAAGTATTGCAGAAACAGACCCTCAATGTTCATTCCCGTTATTCTTTTTATTATTGTACAATAACATTTATACTTTAACATCGATTTTCATTTGGGCACAGAAGTATAAATTATTTCATATTAGAAATATCCTAGGTACATCATATTACGAGTATCACGTCTTACAGCTTTACGATCATCAAATCTAACTTCTTTATTTAAACAATTCAACATATTTCATATTTTTCTATCAGTACGATCTTACTCTATTACTACATGAAGAATTTATTGCCAATGCATTTTAAGGATTTTTGAGCAATACAGGAGGTAGTTTCAACCCTTAAACCTTCTTCTTTGCCGATAAAAAAAATACGTATCGATTATTTTTCCGAGTTCTAAAAATGTGCCAACTTGCAGCCAAATCGGCGAGTCACACTTGGGTAGTGTTCCTTGTGAGAGAAGTTTTTGTCTAATAGTTAACGTATAATAATTTCAAGGCTCTTCCATTGAATATAAAATTATAAGAGTAACTGTAAAGTTAAAAATGACAGTTAACTTTGTGATGAAAATACCAGCACTTTCCGTTAAAATTATAGTATATTAACTCGTATATTTTTATATTCAAGAAGCTTACGTTAACTATTAATATAGCTTGTGTTAAATAGACTATTAGATTACTGTAAAAGTACGTTCGTTAACTATTAAGTTATCCATCATTCAAATGCGCATATTCGCTTGCGCAACATTTACTGATTCCCGCGCTTCGCTCTTACCGGTAAATAAAGGTTAAGTTTGAATCGTGCAAACAAATGCAAATTCACCTTCGAGCTGTGATCAACACCAGTCAACACGTGCAGTAGGAAAATTATGGATCTTCTCTCCGAAAGCAAGATTATTAATTTTGGTGTTTTTAGAGTTAATTTCAATAAACAAAAGTCTTGACCAATTCTGAGTGTTTTTTATTGTGATTTTTGGTAAAATTGACATTCCTGTAAAACTTCAAGTGAATATCTCAAGTAATACAATAGTTATGACAAATTTTACAGAATTTCACAGACGAAAGCCAGAATTTCAATCTTGATATGTTTGGGGTTAATTCGAATAATAAAGTGTCCTAATTATTATTTTATTGTATTTTTAGATAAAATAAACGTCCATACCAAATGTCAAGTAAATATCTTACGCAGAACACTAGTTATGACAAATTTTGCAAAATTTCACTCCGACGGAGGCCAGATTTTTAATTTTGATGTTTTTAGAGTTAATTTGAATAAACAAAAGTCTTGACTAATTCTGAATGCTTTTTATTGTCATTTTAGGTAAAATAAACTTCCATGTAAAACTTTAAGTGAATATCTTAAGTGGAACAATAGTTTTGACAGATTTTGAAAAAATTCATAGACGTAAGCCACAATTTCAATTTTGATATATTTGGGGTTAATTCGAATATAGTATTAAGTCGAAAATCTAAATTCTGTTAGCTTTACTGTAAAGCTATTACATTAAACTGTTAACGACCACTTCTCTCAATGTGGTTTAAAAATCGATTTGAATTACAATCAATTTGAATCGATTAAATTTTAATACGCCAAGATAATTATTAATTTTTAAGCCTATTCACTTTTGGTCAATTTCAATCGATTTTAGTCAAGGTTAAGGTCACTTTTCTACCAGGGTAGTTACTCTACATTCAAAGATAACATGAACGATTGAGTATTATTTCAATATTTCATAATATGGAAAATTATCTTACTTAATAAATGATCGATGTCCATTTCCTTTTTTTTAAGCTTCTGATCCATAAGCTCTTTTTTTTCTTCTTTTCATGATCGATTTGTTCATAATATTTCTCGATCTGAAAAATGGAACCCATACGACCATCTCTATGCTGGTTTCTGAGAAAATCTTTACTTTTCTGATCAATTTTTTTCGACTCCATAACATTGACGTCGGCAATATCAAATAAATTTTCGAGATCAGCAGAAAACTTTTGCTCTTTTTTAAGATTCCATGGTTGTCCGGCATTTTTTTTGGATATTCGACCACTGTGAATGCAGGTTTACCAATTTCTCAATGCACCTTGTCATATTTAACAGGCAAACGAACTCTTTCCCAAAACACTTTCACTTGTTCTATGACGGACTTAGCACTCACGCGTATTTTTTCCCGAGGATTTGTAAACAACATGTTATAAAATAGCACTCTCAAAACTTGCCCGTTTGAAGGTAGTTGATCTCCATCGATCGAGGATTTCAGCTCGCCCACTAAAAATCTGTTTTGCATCCTATCTGAGTTTGATGCCATGATGTAAGTGAGGTTAGAAAGTATCGTTACCCGATGTATCGACTGTCTAAAGTATCGGTATCGAGTAGTTTTCTTCGAAAATCTTGACACTGTTATTTTTGTTTTGGTAACTATCATCGGTTGCACGGAGAAACAAACCTATATAGCGAAATGCCGTGAAGAGTGTCAGGCCAAACGAACTTCGTGAGCCTGCGCGGACCTTCGGCTTACAGACTTACGATTAGGGCATGTTCGTAACATGACGAAACTATTATCGCCTACATAGTCCATGGCCATGGTCGGACCAAAGTAAACAATTGTGAACCATGAACTATGCAAGTGCAAATGCAGTGGTCAACGAAAATGGCACGGATTTGCGTGTATCCCCATATGATCGCTGACGGTTCAAATTTAACAAAATCACATGCCAACAGGGTGACTCAGGTCTCAAGATAAAAATTTGAAAAAATTTTAAAGTGATCTTTTCGGCATTCGGAGTTTACGACCATCCATCATTGAAATTAAAAAAAAAAGTCATATAACGACCACCCTAATATATATAATATATAATAGAATCCATAGAATCACATGCACGCACACACGCACACATACATTTATTTTAATATAAGATATGAACGATATAAATGTGCGATGCATTGTCGCCGCATTGAGGATTGAGGTGATTGAGGTTAACTACAACGCAAAAAGACTACTATGCCATCTATCGGATCATATTTTTCGGCGACAATTTGGGGTCACTTTTTTAACATGGAAACTATATTGAGTCGGAGGGGCCTGTCCGAGACTGCTTTCCGCGACCTGCTCGTTCAGACGAACCTAGGGGGTAGGGCGTACCCTGCCTCTGCCGGGCGTACTCGGCCGCCGGACGAACCGTCAACGATTCGATCTTTAAGCACACACCGCGTTGTTCCGACGAACCTAGGGGATAGGGCGTACCCTGCTTCTACCGGGCGTTCTCGGCCGCCGGACAACCGCTGCAGTTATTCCTCCGAACCTCCGCACACTCTTTTCCTATCCCGAATATTCCCGTCCCGATAATCGGCATTCGAAAGGGGGTAGGGCGCTCTCTGCCTCTGTCGGGTGTTCTCGGCCGCTGATTATCAGATTCTTTTCTTCTGCAACGACCATCTTCGAAATACGCGTCGCGCCGCGAGTTTCATTTGCTAGCGTATACCCGTGTTCCGCCGTGTTGACAAACACCGTCACGCACGATCCGCGCCGCGAATCAGCCCAACGCCGAAAAAACGTCACTAGTACCGCCTCGCCGTACGAATCTCCGACACCGCCGACCGCCGAATTTCGTACACTCGGCGGCTACTGACGCATCGCGACTCGTTCTGTAAATAATTCGCGCATTTAGAAATAAGTATCGCTGTACTGTCCGCGTCCGACCGACTATTCTGTTTTATCTTTGTAATTACTCGCGTTTCCGTCCTTCTATTATATCGCGTCATTTTCTTATTTTATTCTTCTGTGTTTATTACTATTATATCTTTATATCGTCTTTGTAATAAATTGTGATTGTACTACTCAACCATTATTTTATATTTCTTTGTTGTTTCTCCGGACATTTCCGTGTCTCCGATCCGACGCGAATACTTCTCCTGCCGAACCTTTTTTATACGACTCGCATATTCTTACCGACAAGCTAGTCCAAGTATAAAAATCAGGTAGTTACATATATATATATATACATATATGTATATACTATATATATAAATATATGCATATTACTGTAATAAAGTATATATAAATTAAACTAATTTGTATTTCATTTTTAATAAAAACATCTTTTTTTATATTCATAACGATATTTATTATGCGGGAATATTGCTGATGTTGATAACATGACCCTTACATAGCTACATAATGAAAGCAAGTGAGACAATCAATGTACTTTACTCTTAGATACCCTCTGGTGGCAGTCTTCCGAATTAACTTAAAATAATCACAGGTCGAGGAATCTAGTCGGACACCTATACTTCTAACACCGTGATCGCAATATCTCTGCTCATAGGGCACATAGAGAAAAAACAAGAGCACTTTCATTACATAACTTGAGCGGGCTCTATCGATTGATCATATGCAGAAATTCATTGGTTCAGTCGTTATTGAGATCTGATAATCTCAATCTGCCGCAACTCGCCGGTTCGCGTAAAGGAGGCACGGCAGTGTCGCTTGGTTTAGCACCGAGACACTACAGTGTTTCCAAATATGTATAAACTTCAATTAAGTTTTATTAAATTTTAAAACATAATCGTTCATAATCACTTACGGGAGTGAAAGGAAATATTGCCCTTCTTTCTCCAATAAACAGTACATCGTTCTAATATGTTATTATAATAGGTCAATCGGAAAGTACCGTCCATCTAGCTGCGAGTATCTATAGCTGGAACTGTCGATAATTCTAATGTCTAAACCAAGCTTAATTTTTTACCATCTGTCAATTAAATTCAGTATATCGAAGAATACGTTTGTATCAATATGTTGTAGCCCGCGAGTGCTACCACAATTAAGTCTCGCATTTCAGCCTAGCAACAAGCTGGCGGAAATGCAAGATTATTACCTTTGCATTTCGGCATAGTAACGACTTGCGGAAATGCAGGGCTGCAAATTCCATAGCGCGTGCGGACAGCGATCACTGATCGAGCGCAGGCAATGACCGCACGCATATGGAACGATTATTGCTAAAAAGCAAATCTTGCATTTCGACAGGACAACGAACTGCCGAAATGCAAGAAGACAAAGTCAGCATTGCACACGGCACGCATGCCGCTAGTTCGATGACTCCGCGACGCCTATATATTCGGCGGTCTACGGACCGGCGAGAGAGTCTTGTCACACATCTAAACGTAACGATACGTTACGCGCGTCGCGAGAACCGAGTCATATTACATCCGCGATAACGAGTGTCGCCGACCAGTCTAAGTCACGAGCGAGGACTTTAACCCGAGTATATTCTTTTAATTAAATTCAACTATTGTAATCAATTACCCGAATTGTAACAACCAAAGTGTAATCATTTAATCGGGTAATTACATTAATAAATAAAGGGTTAAATGTAACTAGTGGTAATAACCACTCAAAATTGTAATTGTTATAATAAATAAAAGTGGTTATTTTAATAAAAGTGTGGTGCAGTATGTGTTTGTTCTACGACCTTGACCACTTTCCTCGTTTTTCTCGTGGGTTCCAACCCTTTGAGCGGATCGAATCCCAAATTAATATCTTGTTGCACCGAGAGGTACAACAAATAACATTGCTTTTTATTGCATGTCGACATTTGAGCCAAATAAGCGTCATTTGAGCGAATTGTTAATCTTTTGCTTCAAATGGAAGAAAACTGCAACTGAAGCTAATCGAATGTTTGTAGAAGTTCATGGTGATAGTGCTCTTTCCGATAAAACATGCAGAGAATGGTTTCGACATTTACAAAGTGGTGATTTTGATGTGGAGGACAAAGAGCGTTCTGGACGCCCAAAAGCATTTAAAGACGAAGAATTGCAGGCATTGGTGGAGGAAGACCCATGTCAAACGCAAAAACAACTTGCAGAAACATTAAATTATGCTCGATCTGTTATTTCCGATCGTTTGAAGGCCTTGGGAAAGATCTACAATGAAGGAAAATGAGTTCCATATGAACTGAAGCCAAGAGACATTGAAAGACGAAAAACCACCTGCGAAACTCTGTTTGCTAGGTAACAAAGAAAGGGGTTTTTACATCGAATTGTGACTGGCGATGAAAAGTGGATCTATTTCAATAACACCGAAAAACCATTTGCGATTCAGGCCGACCATCGATGTCAACGCCAAAACGTAATATTCATATGAAAAAGGCCATGCTCTATATTTGGTGGAACCAGAAGGGTGTAGTGTACCATGAGCCGTTGAAATTTGGTCAAAGTCACAGGAAATCTCTACCAACAACAAATAATCCGTTTGAGCCGAGAATTGCGCGAAAAACGACCAGAATATGAGACAAGACAGCATAAAGTGATTTTGCTTCATAGCAACGCTCGATCTCACGTCACTACAGCTATTAAGAAAACATTGGAATCACTTCGCTGGGAAGTGCTACTTCATGCGGCTTATTCAACAGACTGTGCCCCTTCCGACTACCACTTGTTTCGATCGATGGCACACGCACCTGCTGAGAAACGCTTCAATTCTTATGACGACGTCGAAAAATGGATCTCTGTCTATATAGCCTCCAAGGATGAGTCATTCTTTCGCAGCGGAATTCGCTTGCTGCTCAAAAGTTGGGAAAAAATCATTATTAACAATGAACAATATTTTGATTGATATACTTTTTCATCTTGTTTATTAAATAAAGTCGTACTTTTTGAAAATAAAAACGGATGAAACTTTTCAATGGACCTAATATTTATCTTATCATCTTATCATTTTGCAAAGCTTTATCAATAAAATGTTTTATGTCGCTTTGTAAATCGAAAGTAGGTATACTCACCTTACCGCCCTCCCCATTCAGATTCTGTTGATGTTCACAAAGAGCACAAATTTCGCCCAAAAGCTCGTGTGGCTTGATGAATAGCCTGGCGCTCAGCAAAAAGGCAAAGAGGTACGCCCGATCGGGATAATATTCCTCCGTTGGCACCATGTGCTGTACTAATGCCTCGAGTGAGCCTGAGACGAGGTTGCCTTCTCGGTATACCAAAGCCTGAAAAAGAATACGAATGGATTGGGTGGTATTATGCATACAGTAATGCGATAACAGAATGCTGCGAATTTAGTGCACTATTGGCTAGAATAATAATTATCTTATGAATAATAAAATTCAGAAAATAAAAATATTTTAAATATTTTTAAATATTACAAAAACATTTTATATTAAAAATTTTTTAAGTATTCTTAAATATTTTAAACTATACAGGGTGGCTGAGAATAACCGCATAATATTCCATGGGTGGGTAGAACAAACTATACTGAGTCGAAAAGTCCTGTACCATTTTGCGATTGCAGTAATAGTTAACGAGATATTAATTTATAAAATATTTAAATTTGCCCGGCCCACCGTCAAATGCAAGCGCACGGCTGGATAGGACCGCCTTGCAAAGCGCGCCGCGCGCGTTTGCGTTCGCCGTCGCTAGGCACCATAGAGATAGTAGTACTAGAGTACGCATTGTAGGAGTGGGGGTAATCCTATCTAGAAAAAGACGCACTCGTTTGGGCCTTTTCGTTCTCTCTCGTTTCGCGCATGCGTATAGCCATATACTCTGAGAGAGGGGATCGAAAGAAAGAACGAGTCGAACGAGACAAGTTTCATCATTACCTGACCGGACAATCCTGATTGAGCCTGATCACTTTGGAATCAAACAAAGAATTGAGTTGCTAGGCGTTGTTCATAACAAGCGGCAATAGTCGTCGCTAGACATGAGTCGCGTGCCTAGCGACGGCGAACGCAAACGCGTGCGGCGCGCTTTGTAGGGCGGTCCTATCCAGCCGCGCGCTTGCATTTGACGATGGGCCGGGCGAATTTAAATATCTTTATAAATTAATATCTTGTTAACTATTACTGCAATCGCAAAATGGTACAGGACTTTTCGACTCAGTATAGTCTGTTCTACCCACCCATGAAATATTAAGCGGTTATTCTCAGCCACCCTGTATAATATCTTTATCTTCAAATTAAATTATTTTTCAGTTAAATACATCCTTATTGATATATTCTCGAAAATTATAATTGAAGCAATTTTTATATCATTTCACTAATTGTTGTAGATTTTTTAGCATTTTTTTGTTGTAAGAATTTATACAAATTGTACTGATTGTGAATTGTTTTGATTCTTGTAAATTCATACTTACAATTAGTGATATACATACAAATTATACAAATTATTGTGTGTATGTATATGTATGTGCTCTAATCATGAGACGCAGTAGTGTCTCCAGCAATGTTAAAAAACTACTAGTTAGTTTATAATAAAAGTTAGTTTAAAAGATTAATAATAGACACTACAAGTCTCTTATCTCGAGCCACCAAAGATCATTTTTGGGGGGTGCATAACTAATAAAATATAAAAAATTTTAAATCACACGTAATATGTCTTGAAAAGCGGAATCGGCACGAGTAATTTGAGCCAAAAAATTTAAAATCGGTCAAGTCATTCTGGAGTTACAAGCGGTCAAAAAGTGATGATTTTAACGAAAAATTAAGAAACGTCTCCTTCTCTGATTGTATGTATGTCTGTATATATGTTCGTTTGTAAGTCCGAAATTATATTTTTTTAACATTCCCTATCACTCACACCTCCACCATCTTCGACTCATCGAACTTCCTCCTCCCATCCCTTCCCCTTCCTTACCACCCAATCCCACTCCTCTCTTTCGCCTCATTTCACTCTCTTTCATTATATATTTTTAAATCATTTTTTTATATATTTGTGATATATTTGTACTCTAAAAAATAAGTGATATCCAAAAAAAAATCATATAAAAATGAAAAGTTCAAACCATGTAAAAAAGATACTCAAAAATTTAAATCTTTTAATCTAATAATAATATAAAATATTACCATAAAAAATAACTGATATGTTATTAATTGAAGGTGCCAGTACAAATGAACATACATAAAGTGTATGTAACTTTATGTATGTTCACTTTGTACTGACATTGTTCACAGTCTTCTTCATCCTCTCGACGACATGCACACACCGACGTTCGTGAATCTGCAAGGTTTCATCATCAACGAGGGTTTCGTCGTGAAGGAAGTGGCGGTGCTGAAACACGGGACCGTACTCACGCACTACATTTTTATGAATCCCGTACTACGGAGATTTTTGACAAGATCCGACAAGTCTTGAGCTTCCTGGTTGATTGCTTATCACTATGGATTACAATGGAAGGGATGACCCCGTACAGCGAGGCAAAACGCCTGATTACGAGTGCTGTATGCGAGGAGGAGGATGCCATCGTGCACGTCAAGTGACTTGAGAAACGAACGTGGCTGCGAAACTTGCTTCTGGACGACGAACGCGTGCACATCGAGACCCTGGATGCAGTTTACGAAGGCATACAATGTTTAACTGATATAGATGCCATTGATACTATGCGATGTGAACATCACGCTAACAATTGCGCTTTATAAAATGTATTCAATATACATAAATGGTGGTCGCAAAGAAATTTTTTAAAATAAGATTACGTAAACGTATTTATCTCGTATTTCTCTCTTTTCCCAGATACTTATACAAGTACATAGTGTGTAGTATATAGTATATAGTTTGCACGCATATATGAACGTAGTGTGTATTATGTAGTACATAGTGTATATTATAGTTTGTACGCATATATGTAAGCAATATTTACGTAGTATGTACGCAATATGTACTTAGTAAGTACGTAATATGCACATAGTGTGTACGTATATATGTACGTAGTATGTACGCAATATGTATTTGGTACGTACGTCATATATACTTAGTATGTACGTATGTATGCATATATGTACGTAGCATGTACGTAATATATACGTAGTGTGTACGTATGCACGCATATATGTACTTGGTATGTACGTAACTTGTATGTAGTATATACGTATATATAAACGCGTCGCTACGTGTCACTGCTCTAACAGTATACAGACAGTGCGTAAAGGTCTTTTCATTCAATCGTAAGCTTACGACCGTTACGCCATGGATCGAGTAAACGAATATCTTCATCGAAAGGATTGAGCACAAGGGGTACCGTCGGTTGCCAGTGATCGTGTGCCCACCGAGTCCCCCAACATCGAGGGAAAACCCAAGATATTGGGAGTGTCCTCGAGAAGTTACATCGAAAGATACGCCAACATCTTCGACGTCAACTGTATCGAAAGATAAGCTAGCATCTTCATCATCACCGTCGTCAAAAAAGTAAGCTATAAAAATATGCACGTTCGTATGTCATAGGTATGTATGATACGTATGTATGTGTGTTTACACACACGAACGTTCACCGAGTCAATCACCATTGAGGGAAAAAGCGCTATACTGGGAGTGTCTTGCAGAAAAAAACACAACTTTATCATAACCAAAAATATACACCGTAAGGTACGTGTATGAACTCGTGACAAAGAAATTACGTAGAAAGTTGCGATAAAACTTGTCGCGACAGGTTTGCAATTCTTGGAAAAAAGAATTTACCCTTCTCTCTTCGATTTCAGAAATATCGCTATGCCATTTACACGGCTGTCCTCCCTTAAGGGGGGGTTCACACCTTGAAGAAGTCCCGGGGCGGGGGCTCGCGGGTCGCAGGACGCCTGGGGTGCCCATGGTCCGCACTCCTCGCGCAATATGACTTTTGACCTGCGAAAGCAGGTACGGGGCAATGAGGTAGAAAAATCGACGGGGGGAACACTTGACCACATTTGGGGACGCCTGGCTCTTCTGGGGGCCGTGGACCCTGTGCCATGGCGGGTGGTGGGGTATGGTCGCAAACGGGGTCTTTCCGCTCAGGGGGGTGCACGTGGGCGATCAACTAAGAGGAACCCCCCAAGCCTAGGGTGTAAGCTACAGTACCTGGAGCTACATGGGGCAGGGGGAGCTGCGTCGCAAACGGTGTCTCCTGGATACCGGGCAAACAGGAGTACGCCAAACTTCATTCGCGGCTCTGCCCGGGTGAGATCGCGTGACCGCGGTACTCGTGGGACAAAAATGGAGTCCAATAATAAAAACAATATTATAAACAAAGTCCTTTCGGGGGTGGCTTCCCTAGAAAGCGAACAACCGGGGGAGAAAAAAGCAGCGAGTGCGGGTCTACCTAAGACCTGCATTCGCTACAGCGGGGCTGCAAGCCGTCGCTACAAAAAGGAGAAGCTGAGCCACAAAAAGGAGGGCTGAGAAAGCCATCTCTCCTCCTCCTTCAAATACACCTACTCCGCCGGGCGGGGAGAGTGGTGCGACGGTGGGCACGCATAAGCGTGCCAGACTGGAGCACCAAACGCCCAGTCCGACGGAGAATCGCCCGAGCAAGAGACCCAAGATCACTGACTAAGTGCAGTATGCCCAGGCGACAAAGGTTATAATCAAGGATGGCCATTGTAGCAGAAGGCTACACTGAGAAAAAACTAGGTGCCAGTGAGGTAGAAGAAATCAGGCGATCGCTTATTTTTAACAGTCGGTGGATTGGCTGAAAAGCCTTTCCACCGAAATAAAAATCGGAAGCACCTCTCTGCATGTGCTACCGGCTGAGGAGCTACCCAAGCGCCATCGGGTGGTAGTACATGTAGAGGAACCTGATTTGGCTGGCGAGGAAGCTATAAAGCTCCTCGACAGACGAAATGCGGGTCTGGACACCAAGGAGTGCATTGTCGTGAGGGGGAGCGAAAGTAGGGATATGAAAAGTGCCCACTTCGCTGTTCTGATCGGCGATCGTTCACTGGAGGCCCTTAAGACCAGCGGTTTTAAATCTTTCTGCGGGCTAGGTCGGGCAACCATAAGGTTGCTCGACAAAGAACGTAAGGAGTTCAAACAAAAATTAGAAATTCGACCAAAGAAAGATTAAATTCTTTTAATGTAAAACATTTTCATAACTTCTATTTCAATCATTTATTTCATCAATCGAAAATCTTTTGAGAGCATGCCGCCATGTTCTTTTTCCGAGTCATTAACAGATTGGTACTGTTGTAGCCCGCGAGTGATACCACAATTAAATCTCGCATTTCAGCCTAGCAACGAGCTAGCGGAAATGCAAGATTATTACTGCAAAGCAACCTTTGCATTTCGGCATAGCAACGACTTGCCGAAATGCAAGGCTGCAAATTCCATAACGCGTGCGGACAACGATCACTGATCGAACGCAAGCAATGACCGCACGCACATCGAACAATTATTAATAAAAAGCAAATCTTGCATTTCGACAGGACAACGAACTACCGAAATGCAAGAGGACGAAGTCCGCGTTGCACACGGCACGAATGCCGCTAGTTCGATGACTCCGCGACGCCTATATATTCGGCGGTCTAAGGACCGGCGGGAGAGTCTTGTCATACATCTAAATGTAACGATACGTTACGCGCGTCGCGAGAACCGAGTCATATAACATCCGCGATAACGAGTGTCGCCGACCGGTCTAAGTCACGAGCGAGGACTTTAACCCGACTATATTCTTTTAATTAAATTCAACTAATGTAATCAATTACCCGAATTGTAACAACCAAAGTGTAATCATTTAATCGGGTAATTACATTAATAAATAAAGGGTTAAATGTAACTAGTGGTAATAACCACTCGAAATTGTAATTGTTATATTAAATAAAAAGGGGTTATTTTAATAAAAGTGTGGTGCAGTGTGTGTTAATTCTACGACCTTGACCACTTTCCTCGTTTTCCTCGTGGGTTCCAACCCTTTGAGCGGATCGAATCCCAAAATAATATTTTGTTGCACCGAGAGGTACAACAAAATTGGTGGCAGCGGTGGGATAATCTGGTGAAATATCACCAAAGAATCGAAGGGAAATCCAAGCGAACCCGACGATCTTAGCCGCTAGAGGTAACGTGACAAGATCCGTGCAAAACCGTGCAGTGGTAACGGGCCGGAGAAATAAAGAAATCTCCGATTACGATCTCTCAGCCAAGAGAAGAGACGTAAAAGTATAACGAGCATACGTTATAACAAGAGCTGATAAAGAGCTCAGTAAAAAGTGAGTAATCAAGTGAGTGACAACACCACGCAGAGGTCGACGCCTGGAGCTACCACGGTACCGAGGAAGGCTGCCATGACCCGAGGCGTACGAGGTCCAGCCACCCAACAACTTCGCATCGAGACGGTGTCAACAGAGGAGACAACACGACATCGACAGCTGACACGGACTGCCGACTCCGCAGAACTTCACATCCGAACAGCTGAGCGAGCCAAGCAGCGCAACAATGACGCGAGCGTTTCTCCTAATGTAAGTCGAATTCATGTAAAGCGATACGACTGTGTATGTCTGACGCAAAAGACACACAGGAAACCGATTCGCGTAATCCTAGATTAACAATAAACACCGCCGAGCGAGCGAGTAACGAACCGCCGTTAAATACAAATAATAACGCGCGCGATAGTATAATTAGTAATTTAAATCAGTCGGTCGAAAACGACGTAGACTTACCCCCTAACGTGATAATAAATCGCGAATATCAGTTAGATCTAAACGATTTTAACTTAATAAAACAAGACGCGACAAAACGCGATAAAAATATAACTGAAACGGACGAGACTATTCAAAACAGCCGTGACATGGCGACGACGCGTACTCCACCCAGGGACCGAACCCCTGAACGCTTATTAATCTCAGGCGAAGATAACGCCCAAAACTCAATCAACCCGCAAAATCGCGGTACTCCGGAAAATAGGCACGGAAGAAGAGCGACCTTTCAATTAGACGAAGACGAAAACGACACGCAGGATTCAATAGAAACGCGAGTAACAAATAGACAGGACGAAGTCCTAGATCGATTGATAGCAGCAATTGACGGATTACAAGATAGGATAGACCATATGGAATTTGCCCGCGAACGAGAAAATGTTCGACTCGTCCAACATGACAACAGAAATTCACGGACTTCCAACCAACCGACGAATTATTCATCATCGCTCATATCCCGCGAATCCGGAGGATCTCTCCACTTCCTGACATTAAAAGAAGCGCGCAGTATGATCCCCGAGATGGACGGCACCTCGCGAGATCGCGTACAAGAATTTATACAGGCGAGTGAATACGCCATACGACATGTTCATCCCACGGATACATCTACCTTATTAGAAGCCGTATTACATACCAAGCTTAAAGGAAAGGCGATGAAAGCATTCAAACATAGGGAAATTACCAGTTACGAACAACTGAAGGACGAGCTAGAAACAGAATATTTAAGTCGAAGAAGTACCGCGCATCTACAGCTCGAATTCAACGCACTGAAACAAAGGCCGACGGAAACCGCACAAGAATTCGGTCGTCGAGTAGATAATTTGACCATGGAGCTATACGACTCCATGGAGGAAGGAAAAAACCATACCCCCGAGCAACGACGAGGCATCCTAGAGAATATTAAGTATCAGGCGCTATTAAATTATTAAATCGGACTACGCGAAGAAATAAATACATTAGTATGCTCTCAGCACTTCCGAACGCTTCAAGAAGCCATAGCCGGAGCAAGTTCCGAAGAAAAAATAAAAGGTCTAAACAACCGACACCGCGCGTATCAACGCGACAAGAAAACCGACTCGAATCATTATTCGTCGCGAAATTTGCGAAACCCCGCACCTCAATGCGGTAAATGCGGAAAAACGGGCCACATCGGTCAAAACTGCCGGACGAGCCGGAATTACGCGAACAATTTGAATTGCTCTGTGCAAAAAGGGTACTAAGTCCATTTTTGGCGAAATTGAGATAATGATAAATTCTTAATTTTAAAGCCCAGATCTATCGTTTGATACATATTAAAGTTGTTAATCTTCATTTCCTGTTGTCCGATTTATGCAAAAAGGGATCTAAGTCCTGGACTTAGATCCCTTTTTGCATAAATTGGAAATTTAATGTCTTTATATCGCGTGTTGTATAATATCAAATATGAACGATTTAACATCATTGTTATTAAGCAGGGTCTGTTTACTAATAATGATTCGCTCTTTATCTTTCGGAAAACTTATACTTCGACTTCAGTCACTTACTTCAGTACAGTACAGTTCAGTACAGTTCAAAACAAGTGTGTCTTTCAACAATGAGTGAAAGTGAGAGTGAAAGAAGGAAACGCAAAAAAGAAAATGTTTCGTCATGGGCTCGGAATAAACAGAAAGCATCCAGAATTAGCGGTTTACCGTACGTAAATAGTAAAGGCGTTCACAAGCCAGAAAAATGTATGGGACCTAGAATATGCAAATAAGTTTTCCTTATTTTCTTCCTATGGATTTTGTAATATATAAAATAACATTTTCTGTGCATATTTTGTAATATTATAAGTTTCAATCATTTTTTATACCCAGTGTATGATTATTATTATGATTTGATGTTTAGAACTTTTAAATATAAAAAAATAGTTTCTACTATTTTGTTGTTAATATAATTTGAAATATGGTTCGGCAGGTGCCGGAGGAAATGCTTTCGCTCTATATCCGAATATATATATATACAATATATATAATTGTGATTAAAACATCCTAGAATGTAATTATACTATTGCCAATAAATTGCAAATAAAAAGTTAGATTTATGTCATAAAATGCTTTGTTTTATTTCGATTTAATCGTGATCCATGCAAAAAGGGTACTAAGTCCACTACTGGTTTTTATAATTATTTAAAACACCCTTTAACTTTAAGCATAAAACCATGTATATATTATTGTAACTGCATAAAAATGACATTTCTGTTGAATAACATTTCTATTATTCATTCTGTATGTAAAGTAAATCAGTTTTTTTCATTTTTCCAAAAACTATCTATAATGACTTAGTACCCTTTTTGCATGGACCGATTCATTTACGCGACAATTTTTCCTTGCCTCGAGCTGAAAAGCCAGCAGGAATTAACACCGTCGAGAAATTTTGCACATATTGCAAGAAAGCGGGACATAATCGCGAAGAGTGCTGGACCTAACGGGCGACCCGACAAAAATACGCGACTACGCGCGAAACGTGAAACGGATAACAAAACAAAGCGAATAAACTCCGCCGTAAAAGTAAGAAATCAAAGGAAGAGCAACAAAAATAGCGATAGCGAGGAAGCATCGTCTGATAGCAGCGAAAACGAAGATGAAGATAATACAAACGCGAAATCACCACGCACCATCGCCGGTTATCGCATTATTCATATAAAACGAGCACACTTAAAAAATACGTGTTTAGATTTAATTAGTCTACCTGCTCGAGAAGCCGAAAAGGGAAAAATAAGCTTTCTATACGATACAGGAGCAACTATATCAATAGTAAAATTAAAAGCGCTACGGGATGAAACCGTCGTTCATGAAGATAAAACCAAACTGATCGGAATCAGTGGACATTCCATCGAAGCGATAGGAACGATAAATCTAACAATATATCTAAATAACGGTAAAATTAAACACCCGGTATACGTAGTTAGAGACGATGTAGCAATAGAATACGAAGGAATCTTAGGAGCCGACTTTATTAAACGACACATTACTGGATGCGATTACGAAAAAATGCAAATTCGTATCGGAGATACCAAATTCAGACTTCGCCCCTACAAGCAAATAAAGCAAGGACCACGAAGTGCAACTATTAATCAAGTTATCGTAGATCGAAATATAGCCGGCGTAATGCAAGCTAAAGAAACCGCGCCAGGGATTTTCACCGAGAGCTGTCATGCCGAGCCCCGCGAACATATGTGCCCCGTGAGCATTATAAACACTACGGAGGACAAAATAAATGTAAAAGTACCGCATGTAAAATTTGAAGAGTTAGCAGACGAAATAAATGTACAAGCACAGAACATTAACCACGCGACAAGCAAAGGTAAAATTAAACCTCCGCGGGAAGAAAAAATCAAGAATCTCATACGAGACACCCATTCAAACGAAGAAGAAAAAAGAACATTATTAAACATACGCAAAAAATTCAGCGACAAATTTCATCTAGAGGAAGAACCACTGACGTGTACGAGTATCGTATCGCACGAGAAAACGATGCGAGCTGACTCCGCAACCGTAAACATACGACCGTGCCGACTTTCCGAAAAACATAAGAAAGAAATAAATAAACAAATACACAAAATGTTAGAGCAAGAAATTAAATCCCATATAGGAGACAAAGTACTACTATATGACAAAACGCTACGCCGCGGACGATCGAAAAAAAAAAAAAAATTAGACGCGTTATGGACAGGACCATACGTGATATTAGAAAAGAACTCAGTCAGATGTTAATTATACGATAAAAATAGGCTGAAAAACAATGCCCGCACACGCGAACCGATTAAAACAATTTATCGAGTATTAGACCATTACTAAAATTAATAAATAAAAAACGATTAAAAAATAATTGTGATCCGGGAAACATATGTATAATAAAATTTAAGGAAATTCGTAGCCTCATTTCTTTTTCCCAAAGGGGAAGGGATGTCACGATAGCAAATAAGTAGTACTTATGAAAATTTACTGACACACACGTAAATCGCTTAAAAGTATATATAGAAAATTAAGAATAAAAATAATAAAATAATTCGACTTGCGAAATAAAAATATACTTAGAAAATAAAGATTATTATACACGACTGCGAAAAAAAAAAAAAGAAGAAAGGCTATAGCGGGATAAGAAGGTCAAAACTGCCCTAGCCTGGATTATTATTTGGAATTGACCATTTGATAGGGCATATTTAAAAACTCCTTCAGCCAAAATTTCAGCCCCCTAGGTGATAATGGGTTGCTCCTAACGTGAAAAACGCGTTTTTTAGAAAAAAATTTCTACTGCTCAACTATTTTCTCCAAAAAATCTGAAAAAATTCATGAACGTGAGTTTTTGGGTAAGAAAACATCCTAATTTTTTTCAGATTTTTTTGAACAAAACTGTAACTATGAAAAATACATGAACTTTTCAATGATTTTTTAGGTTATGAAGGTCATATTTGGCCAAATTCTAAATAACATTCTCTGGTGTATTTTTTCACGTACTTCAGCATGCCGGTCTTAGAATTAACATTTTCGGACCGGAACATGTTCAAAATTTGATAAAAAACGATTTTTTCGCATTTTTTCCACGTTATTGGCACATAACCTAAAAATTAAATAGTTCAATAGGTGATAGAAGACAGAAAAATACTCTAGAAATTTTCTAAACAGTAATTAATACGTTAAAAATGGCGAATAAGAGTCAAATTACAATTTAAAATCTGAATCTGATAATTTATTCTAATATTCTATATTGCGAAGAATATCACGTAATTTTTGGCGTTTCGTCCCGGCTTCCACTACTGGACTCATCAGTAAGGTATTGTAATGGAAGCCTACCTTAGACGCCGGTGTAAATTATTAAATCGAGATGCTATATAAAGAGATATATGCGTGTCTCAGCACTTGCGAGAATTTGCGAATATCGATAGACCTCTGATGGCGGGTCGACGTAGTAATATTCTTCGCAATATTTATCCAAGGTAAGAAATAACGTTCTATTAATATATGTAGTCCCCCCAAATTGCGCGCCGAACAATTGTCGGTCTTGCAACGCAAATCTAATAATCTGATTTTTAAATGTCCCCTCTTCTTAATTATTGCGCGCCGAAAGATTTTCGGTCTTGCAACGCAACTCTAATAATCTGAAATATCCCCCCTCCTAAATATTTGCGCGCCGAAGGATTTTCGGTCTTGAAACGCAATTATAAATGCTAAATCTAATTTTTACTTAATGAATAGACTAACAATGTACTACCCGCGTTGTTACAGCCCGCGGTTTGAAAACAAATAATTGAAGAATTAAAGGACTCTTTTATATAACAATAATTAATACGTTAAAAATGGCGAATAAGAGTCAAACTACGTCGACCCGCCATCAGAGGTCTATCGATATTCGCAAATTCTCGCAAGTGCTGAGACACGCGTATATCTCTTTATATAGCATCTCGATTTAATAACTTACACCGGCGTCTAAGGTAGGCTTCCATTACAATACCTTACTGATGAGTCCAGTAGTGGAAGCCGGGACGAATATTTCAAATTCTGAGCATGTTCTGATCCGAAAATGGTAATTCTAATACCAGCATTCTAAAGTAGTAGAAAAAATACACAAAAAAGGTTATTTAGAAGTTAACCAAATATGACCTTCATAACCTAAAAAATCACTGAAAATATCAAATATTTCTCCTAGTTATAGTACTCAGCCTATCTGCATATCAATTTGTAATATTTTATATTGAAGTGCAGTTGAAAAAATATTCATGTTAGCGTGTTCAGCGAATAATATGAAGTTTCCCCGCACCTAAAGTTGGCTGAACCAGACCTTTTGTAGCTACAGCAAAATAATACTAGATTCTAAAAACTGATTAGAAAATTTCTAGAGTATTTTTCTGTCTTCTATCACCTATTGAGCTATTTAATTTTTAGGTTATGTGCCAATAACATGGAAAAAATGCGAAAAAATCGTTTTTTATTTAATTTTGAACATGTTCCGGTCCGAAAATGCTAATTCTAAGACCGGCATGCTGAAGTACGTGAAAAAATACACCAGAGAATGTTATTTAGAATTTGGCCAAATATGACCTTCATAACCTAAAAAATCATTGAAATGTTCATGTATTTTTCATAGCTACAGTTTTGATCAAAAAAATCTAAAAAAAATTAAGATGTTTTCTTACCCAAAAACTCACGTTCATGAATTTTTCAGATTTTTTGGAGAAAACAGTTGAGCAGTAGAAATTTTTTTCTAAAAAACACGTTTTTTACGTTAGGAGCAACCCATTATCACCTAGGGGGCTGAAATTTGGGCTGAAGGAGTTTTTAAATATGCCCTATCAAATGGCCAATTCCAAATAATAATCCAGGCTAGGGCAGTTTTGACCTTCTTATCCCGCTATAGCCTTTATATACAATGTAAAAACCACGGAAAAATAAAAAGAACGATTGAAAATACGGGTAAAATAACAGTAAGAAACGAATGTAAAGTAATCACACCTGACGTTACAGTCACCAAAGACGACACATGAGACGGTAATAGAGTCATTCTTACCAGAATATAATATATCCATAATAGAAGATAAAACAAATCTTCAGTGTTGGAACGTATCTAGGTAAAAGTACCTAGATACAGTATCTGGATACTTTAGCTGTACCTAAGTGCATTACCTAGATCCTTATAGACGGAGACACCTGTATCCGTATCTAGTTATTTTTTAATACGGTATCTTTTAAGTTTTAGATACATAGTTACAGGTATTATACACTGTCGCCACCATTAATGTTGTACATAGCTATTTCTCACGTTACAAAGTTATGTTTTGTAGTCTCTATGCCTTTGAAGATGTTAGAGAGATCTCTATGTTTTTTAAATACGTTTGAAACATTTCTTTATATCCAAGTGGTATTGACAATGCCTAATTTGAGTCAAACACTGGGTGTAGTCGTGTAGAATATGTCAACTTTATTGTTGCAATTAAATACAATTCTCAAACGTTTCGATCCCGCTTCGGATCTTTATCAATGATTTGCATGTTCCGATTACCACATTTCAACTATCTAATTGTGAACATACTAACATCATTAGCTCCGATTAATCATTGTATTAGGAAACATTTTGATAATCGGAACATGCAAATTATTGATGAGGATCCGAAGCGGGATTGAAACGTTTGAGAATTGTATTTAATTGCAACAATAAAGCTGACATATAATACACGACTACACTCACAAGGAGAGCCTACGCTCTGCTCTTCACCGATTTTGATCAAACTTGCAGCGATGTTAGA
>NW_017280253.1:2555-3998 GCF_001594065.2 Cyphomyrmex costatus | reverse complement strand
GATCCTCATCAATAATTTGCATGTTCCGATTATCAAAATGTTTCCTAATACAATGATTAATCGGAGCTAATGATGTTAGTATGTTCACAATTAGATAGTTGAAATGTGGTAATCGGAACATGCAAATCATTGATAAAGATCCGAAGCGGGATCGAAACGTTTGAGAATTGTATTTAATTGCAACAATAAAGTTGACATATTCTACACGACTACACCCAGTGTTTGACTCAAATTAGGCATTGTCAATACCACTTGGATATAAAGAAATGTTTCAAACGTATTTAAAAAACATAGAGATCTCTCTAACATCTTCAAAAGCATAGAGACTACAAAACATAACTTTGTAACGTGAGAAATAGCTATGTACAACATTAATGGTGGCGACAGTGTATAATACCTGTAACTATGTATCTAAAACTTAAAAGATACCGTATTAAAAAATAACTAGATACGGATACAGGTATCTCCGTCTATAAGGATCTAGGTAATGCACTTAGGTACAGCTAAAGTATCTAGATACTGTATCTAGGTACTTTTTCCTAGATACGTTCCAACACTGCGTTTATACATACATAAACAATATATGAGTTATTATGACTATTCGTAAGCATTACTCCGCGATCTCCATCCGATGACGAATTGCAGCAACTGCGAAAAATTTGAAGTACGATGCACTAATTCAAGCGTCGTTATAGAGATTTTCGCACGTGAACATCGCATATCAACTGTTTTTATTTAATATGTATTTAAATTAATATGTATTTAATATGTATTTAAATGATGACTGCTCAGTTTATTGATGAACCGGGTAAGGGGGGACGTGCGACTCGCGTCCGCCCTTCCGCATTAAAACAATCCCCAAGGCTGCTTCCTCTAACCGTCTAATATTAACGCATCGATTTTAGAACAACACATTAATTTTTTATTTGTTAACGCGATTGCATATTAAACAACAAAATTATTAAATAAATGTAAAACAGTTACTTTTCGTGGTAATATATTATGCGCGGTGCGGTGTTGTGAGGGAGACAGCGAAAGCTAGACGGAGGCGATATTTTGTATTAGCAACTTTAATAATTAATAATCAGTTACTTTTCGCGGTAACATATTACAATTTAATTCGTGATAGTACCGCGATAGTTTTAAATATACGTCATACCAGTCAGCAGTCGGTAGTATTTAAAATAATTTTATATAATATCAACCGAAATTGCATTGTTCCCCTCACCGCTCCGCGTGCCGTCGATATGCCCCATTACAGTCGAATGGCATTGCTGTGTGCGCAGAGCGGTGAGGTGAGGGGAACAGCAAAAGCTGGATGAAGGCAAGCTTTGGTGAAGGTGCGAGTGAAAGGTGAAAGAGGATGTTAAAAAGTTGAAATAACGGAAGAGAGTAAAATACGGCGAAAGAGAAGGGTAGTGAGGGAGGGTGGAGGGGGAGGGG
>NW_017280253.1:0-2168 GCF_001594065.2 Cyphomyrmex costatus | reverse complement strand
GATGTTAAAAAATTGAAATAACGAAAGAGTGTTAAATACAGCGAAAGAGAGGAGTGGCGGAAGTGGGTGGTGGGGGGAGGGAGAGGGGCGAGTGGAGGAGGTTCGGTGGGCCAAAGATGGTGGAGGTGCGAGTGAAAGGTAAGAGAAAGGATGTTGAAAAGTTTAAAAATGCGGACAGAGAAGAAGAAAAAGAAGAAGGAGGAGACGTTTCTTAATTTTTCATTAAAATCACCACTTTTTGACCGCTTATATCTCCAGAACGGCTTGAGAGATTTAAAATTTTTTTGGCTCAAATTACTTGTGGTGATGCCGCCTTTCAGGACATATAACGTTTGATTAAAAATTTTTTATATTTTAATAGTTATGCACCTCCCAAAAATGGACTTTGATGGCTCGGGATAAGAGACTTGTAGCGTCTCGCAGTTTTTGAACATGGCCGGAGACGCTACCGCGTCTCCTGATATTCGTTCGGAGCTCCGCTAGTGGGATTGGTTGTCGGCCATTACTACCTAAGTTAAATTATATAGTTCTCTTAGTTTATCAAGTATGAAGTCTTTTCATAGTCAGCTGTTCTTCGTACACGATCACATTCTAATTTCATGCAGCGGTGTCACATATGTAACCGTATTCCGAAAGTTAATTAAATAATATTATACTGTATTATTGATGCCATAATAGTTTTTTTTGTTTATTTTTTTTTCAGGAATACTGCTGTTGCTATAATGGTACAAATGAAAGAAATGGTTGACGGTTTGTTAATAAAATTGGAAAGAAAAGCTGTGGTATTACGCAACAAAATATGTGAAAATAATGAAATGGTAAAAAATTCTTAATAAAATTATATAAACTAGTTATGGACTTTTTTTTGTTAAAAACAAATAAACAAACATAAATTAAAGGCTATAAAGAGTCAAACGCAGTTAACAATGCGAAAAAAAATTTTTTAATAATCTTACAAATTAACATTAAGATGCCCCGTCGAACGTTTCGGTCTGCAATTTAGACCATCTTCAGCAACGAAATAATAATAAATCAATACTCCTTTTACTCCGAGTTAGAATGCAAGTAGTAGAATCAATTCTTGTTGAACGACAAAATGTTCCTGTGCACCAACTAGAGGTAAATACATCGAAGATAATGGATGTGGAGTTGTGTAATGAAATTCCGAAAAATCAGAAATATGTCTGTTACGTCCGGCGCTCATTTTTCAGCTGAATTTTTGCCCCTGAATCTCCCATCTCGCTCACACTCACTGTTATCGCGCCGTTGTTTCGCCTGCGCACCTGATTAACTCTGATTAGCGCCGCGCTATCGCGAGGGCACCACCTCCCGGGCGCTTCACGCCGATTAATTAATTAGTAAAATTCGCGTTTTTATGAACGCCACGATACGGCCGAGAGTATGGCGATACTGGCTAGCGCATCTCGCGCAAAACTGCGATGAACTATCTCAAATTAATTCAGCTCTTTTACCGAAATCATTAATTAATAGGCTGGCGTAACGAGAATACAAATTTACTGCGCATCGCGCGATACTCGTTGATCCGCGTTGACAGGTAGGGCGAAAACCTATGTGGAAAAACCGAAGTTCGGTATGCGGCCTTATCACGGCGCCTCCGCGCTCGCTAGCAAAAATCCGCTTCGATACGATGTTTTGTGTAAATTCGAATTTATCTTACAAAGTATCGAAGCTGTACACCCATCAGGTAATGAGATATTAATTATTCACGAAAGTGATTTATTGCCCTTTTTCCAGGAAATTCGGCATTTCCACACGCCGCGGCCACCAAGCTGTCCCTATATAATCGAGCGAAACATAGCTCTCCTGTTCATTATTGTTCAGTCTTTAACACCGCTATAAGGTGTCTCGTGTACGGTTCGTTCATTATTCGTTCTTTTGTAGTATTAATAAGTCTTCGCGTACGAAATCGTTCTTCTCTACTAGTTCTATAAGGTTCTTTTGCGTCCGAATTATTGTAAGTGTTATAATTTAGTTTCCTGATTGTAATTACGGTGCGCAACACGACGAAACTCGGGCTGTATCGAGAGTGTGTAAACAGATCCCTTTTTTGTTGTTAATAATCAATTCATTGTCGCGAATCCGCACCTCTTTCTCTCGCGTTGTTTTTGTGTTAATAATTTCCGTATTAATAAAACCATACTTAGAGT
>NW_017280252.1:172953-185757 GCF_001594065.2 Cyphomyrmex costatus | reverse complement strand
AGAGAGAGAGAGAGAGAGAGAGAGAGAGAATCGCTTGAGGCACGAATGCTGAAGCAATTCGGAGAAATAAAGAGAAAGAGAAAGTGAATTGCTTGAGGCGTCAGACGCTGAAGCGATTCAAGAAGTAAAGAATTAAGAAAGAGAATTGCTTGAGGGCGTCAGACGCTGAAGCAATTTAGAAAGTGTAAAGAGTAAAGAAAGTGAATCGCTTGAGGCGTCAGACGCTGAAGCGATTCAAGAAGTAAAGAATTAAGAAAGAGAATTGCTTGAGGGCGTCAGACGCTGAAGCAATTTAGAAAGTGTAGAGGGTAAAGAAAGTGAATCGCTTGAGGCGTCAGACGCTGAAGCGATTCAAGAAGTAAAGAATTAAGAAAGAGAATTGCTTGAGGCGACAGGCGCTGAAGCAATTCAGAAAAATACAGGAAAAAGAGAGAAACATACACGAAAAAGGAAGGGGAAGAGAGAGATATATTATAAATGGTCGAATAATAATAAAAGAACAAAAAATTGACTTCTTACTTTTGAGATGAATGGGGTGTTGATAGGTGGCTACCAGAGTCCCTTGAAAATCGGGGCCTGTGATGGAGGAAGGTCCTGGACTGGTTGGATGTAGTTGCTGCCTTTTTCACGGGAACTCCGAAGTTTTATATGTATCACACGCGAATTACTGGGTGTGAAAGTTCTATTGAGACTGTAATATCGGAACTGTCAAGGATCTGATCCGCACTATTAGAACTAAGGAAGTGAAGTGTTTTTCGTAGTCTCGCGGCTTCATATTTATACTTGCGGAGGACGATATGCCCTTCTTTGTTTGCGAGAATCAAATTTTGGGAGTAGGAATGATTTAGGTCAAATGTGTGCTAATGTATCGAAGATTTAAATTGTTTTATCTTAAACCGTAAACGCGTGTGCAGTATCGAACGCTGACCTATAAGCTTCTTATAGGATCTATGAGTGGCGGTTGGTCTCTTAACTTCGCGACGCGGCCAATTGTAGCGTCCGGTAACTGAATTTGTTAATGAGAAAAATTTTCTCTAATCATCTAATAATTGTCGATATCTGCTCACCCGTTTCTCTTAAAATTTGAAGTAAGAAGCAGGAAGAAACGATATTATTTGTTTAGGTTTCCTCGTACTCCTTATTACACTTAGCTTCGTTAATATACTTGTTATCTATCTAACGTTCCACGGAAGAAAAGAATCGTGGAGTCCTCCGGACGTAACAATAATATTATAATATTATGTTATTATTATATCATTATACTTATTATTATTTATATATATTATTACTATTTATATTTATTTATTTATTTTATTTATTTATTTATTAATAATTTTTAGGCACATTGAGATATACTTTGTAATAATATTGATGATGTACTTGTCAGCTCGGATAATGAGCAACTGGATGAATAGAATGACATCTTTAAAATATCAGCTCTACTTTCTGTAGAAGTTTGGGGATCTAAAACTGTTAATTATTGTTTCTCTCATAGTTAACAGTAATATTTGTATTAGCCTTTACTTCAGAGTTGCAAGATTATTTCTATTTGTATTCGTTGGCAACTCTGTATTACTTTTGTATATTCCGTTACACTTTGAATTCGCGTGTTGTCTAGTGCACACCGCTTGTATAATCGTATTTAAAATAATAAATCCTACATTATTACTTTCTACTTTGTGAGCACATCAAGTTACGATCCACCACCAGCTTTAACAGGTTATGGGCCCAGGATTCGGAAATATACTTGGAAAGTGCGAAATAAAAGGAAAGAAAAGGAAATTATAGTGGCAGGAAGAGATATCACAAATGGCGTCGACCGGCACAATAAGAATCGAGCCTTTGAATAAGGACAATTTTGACACCTGGAAAATACAAATGGAAGCCCTGCTAATCAAAAACGATGCATTAGGGTATGTGACCGGTGTAAAAGTATAAAACCTGAAATAATCGCAGGAAACGTCGAATCCATTGCAAGAGCGAGAGAATGGGAAATCGAGGATCAAAAGGCGAAGTCGGACTTGATCCTGTCCATCTCATCTTCCGAGCTCAAACAGATCAAGGGATGCAGTACGGCCAGAAGTGTATGGTGTAAACTACAAGAGACCTATCAGTCGAAAGGTCCTGCAAGAAAGGCCACTTTATTAAAACGCTTAACCCTACAAAGAATGGATGAAAACGACAACGTGCACGAACATCTCAGGACATTCTTCGACACCGTTTGTTCCGGATTATCCGTGGCATTATAGATTCAATTGGAAAACGTTTCTAGACGTCTCTTCGAGGACATACGTATGTCCCTTTTGTTTTGCTCGGATAAATTTGGTACACGACGATCGTGCGTGACCAAAGCCATATTCCGCGATTCTGTAGGCTGTCGGCTCCTTATTGGACGCGATGCAAACATGCTATAATTTCGCGCGTTGATAGGCTGATTAGCGAAAAGCCCGCAATTCCTTGCGGCGCATACCTTTCCGCGGATTTAGGCAGTGCGAGAGAAGAGACCTTACGCGACGGTCGTGTGTTCGCTAAATTCGTCACAGCACGTGTATTCGTAGGAGAAATAAAGTTAACTTGTGTCTGCATACGGCGAGTTATTCGATGCCCTCGAGAAACCCAGATCCCGCAATCCTTCCGATTAAAGATATTGCTCAGAAAAAAAAAGGAGCGTGAACATTAATCGCAGTAACACCGTTGATAAGTTAAATGAGATGGAAATAGACATTAACCGCGATCTATTGTCGGTAATGCTGCTATACAGCCTGCCAATTAGTTTCGAGAATTTTCGGTGCGATTGAGTCACGCGACACTCTTCCGACCCCCGAGGTACTAAAAGTCAAGATAATCGAAGAAAGCGATACTCGAAAGAATGACACGCGTACCGCTGCGACGGGAGCCATGTTGGCGAGGAAACAGTTTCCCAAGCGCAAGCACGGTAAAAACACATACGGACAGAAATTCGGAATCGAACCGAAGACAAAGAACGAGGACAAGGCTTTTAAATACAAGTGTCATCGCTGCCGAAAAGTTGGTCACAAAGCAGCCGATTGCAGCGAGAACATAAAAGCGAGTGACAGTGCAAATAAAGCGGACGTGCGAAAGTTTATGCACGACCACGATTCTTAACCTAACTAACGCGAGCTTAGAATCACGCGGCGCAAAACTTCGCGATAGATGGTGTATTGACAGTGGATGCACGGCACATTTGTGTAGAAACGCATCGAAATGCGTCGAAATCACGAACAAAAACGTCGGAAAACTGAACCTTGCCAGCAGTAACGTTACGACGGAAATTAAGGCTAGAGGGACAGTTGCGGTAAATACGCGAGTTCGTGAGAAAGACCGACGAGTGAACATACACGACACTCTGCACGTCCCCGACTTACGAACGTTATCGGTCGCCAAAATTACGGACAAGGGTTTCAAAGTGACATTCGATAAGATCTCTGCCATTGTTGTCGATAAACTAAATAATATTGTTTTACAGGCAGATAGGATCGACGATCTATATTACTTACGCGAGGAGGAAGGCGAATACAACGCGAATGCGGAGACAATATTGCGCAACGAGTCCGCGATGAAATGGCATCGCAGAATGGGACACCTTAACTTCCGAAGCCTCACGGTGTGTCACAATAACGGAACTGCAAGCGGAATGAAATTTAAAGCCCCGACGGAAGGCATCGATTGCGAGTATACGTGGAAAGATGACCAGAGCTCCCTTCCCGAAATCATCGCAGAGAACGACGGAGCTACTTGAGGTAATTCATTCCGATTTATGTGGCCCTATGAGCGTAAAATCTAATGGAGGCGCGAGATACTTTGTCACTTTCACAGACGATTATTCCAAATGGTGCGAGACTAAGTTCTTGAAGAGCAAGGATTCTAAATGCATTCAAAGATTTTAAGAGTAGAGCCGAGGCAATTACTGGAAAAAGAATTAAATATCTGCAATCGGATAATGGAAAGGAGTATCGGAATAGAACATTTGATGAGTTTTTGAAGTTACACGGAATTAGTCGCCGATTGACGGTAACCCATACACCGGAGCAAAATGGCGTTGCCGAAAGACGTAATCGCACTCTAGTGGAATCCTTTCGGTGTTTACTAATGCAAGCCGAATTGCCTCGAACATTCTGGGCAGAAGCAGTAAACACCGCAAACTATATTCGTAATAGATGTCCATCAAGCAATCTAAATGGAAAAACCGCGTTCGAATTGTGGAATGGACGCGTACCGGATGTAAGCCATTTTAAGGATTTCGGATACACGCTGAATCGCTTACCTGGCAAGGAGAAATTTCAACCACGTTCAACGGTAGGTACCTTTATCGGTTACTCCGACGAGTCTAAAGCTTACAGAGTATGGCTGCCGAAAGAACGAAGAGTCGATATCGCTCGAGACGTTCATGGAAGATCACAGAAATCACGATAGTGAAACAATAGAGTCTCTCCCGGAAGAAACTGATGAAACAGATCAAGACGGAGTTGAATTTCCCATAAAATCAAGTGATTGAAATCCAATCATCGTTGATCAGTACCGACAAATCGATAAAACGGATGACGCCAAGAGTGAAGATCAGGATGATCTGTCGGATCTAGAAGGCGACGGCGAAAGTGCAATTCATGAAACGCCTCACGAATACTAATCAAGAAGAGGCAGAGGAAGACCGAAGAAGATACTAACTGGTTTGAGAGGAAGACCCAGGAAATTGTATCACCCCTCAAAGCCTTTTCACGAAGAGCAAACGCAACTTGCCTGTCTAGCCGAAATACCATTGCGGGAAGCCATTCACGGATCCGAAGCGGAAGATTGGTACAACGCAATGGCCGTGGAGTTAAAATCCATCATCAAGAATAATACGTGGAGACTAGTGGAACGCCCCGAGAATCGTGATGTCATCAGCAGTCGTATAGTTCTGAGAAATAAGTACGACAGCAACGGGAACTTGGAGAGAAGAAAGGCGCGTTTTGTCGCGAGAGGTTTCTCTCAGCAACCCGGAATCGACTTTCACGAAACGTTCGCACCCGTTGCACGCCTGAGTACTGTTCGAACCGTTGCAGCATTAGCCGCCGAACACGGGATGACCATAAGTCACTTTGACATTACCACAGCGTATCTCAACGGAGAGCTCAAGGAACAAGTCTTCATGGAGATTCCGCAATTAACAAGCGAGATTCTGGAACGAATTATAGACACCGAACACAAGAACAGTGAAGTCAAAAGGAAGGCCACGAAGATGTTAGCAGAAATAGCGGCAGGAAACAAGGTTTGCCTGTTAAGAAAGGCTCTCTATGGCCTTCGCCAAGCCGGACGTCGCTGGTTTCTAAGATGCAAGGAAGAATTGACCAAATACGGGCTGAAGAGTTCTTCAGCAGACCCATGCCTATTCTATTCTGGACAAGGGAAAAACGCCTTGCTGGTCGCTGTTTATGTAGACGATATACTCGTCGCATCACGAAATCATGGGGACATAGTTGCCCTGAAGGAACATCTGTCCAAGAAATTCGAGATGAAAGACCTTGGAACAGTTAAGTATTTTCTAGGTATCGAGTTCTCGAGATACGAGAACCAAATCAACATGCGTCAAAGCGGTTACATCAGGGATATACTTCATCGCTTTGGTATGGCTGATTCAAAATCGGTTACCACGCCACTGGAACCTGGAATCAAGCTGGATCCAGAAACTGATTCACAAGACGAAAAGAAACAAGTTCAACCTTATAAAGAAATGGTGGGTGCCTTGATGTATCTGGCTGTTTGTACCAGACCAGATATAGCTTATGCCACCAGTTATCTGAGTCAATTTTGTACATGTCATGGCGACAGTCATTGGAGAGCAGCAAAGCGCGTTCTCAAATATCTCAAGGGGACTGCCAGCGTTGGAATTGCATTTACACGCACAATACAACCCTTGAGAGGCTACACAGACACCGACTGGGCAAATTTTCCCATCGACAGAAGATCTTACACCGGATACGCCTTCATCCTGGCTGGATGCACGATATCCTGGGAATCTCGTAAGCAAAGAACTGTGGCCTTGTTGTCTACTGAGGCCGAGTATATGGCACTAAGCGAGGCCGCCAAGGAAGCTGTTTATTTGAGACGTTTGTTGGTTGAGCTTGGCTTCAACGATCTAGTCGATGTAGACGTCTATGTCGACAACAACGGCGCTCGAAAGGTGGCAGAGAACCCGGTATTCCACAATCGGACGAAGCATATTGATGTTCGACACCATTTTGTTCGAGAAATCATGGATGCGGGACGCCTGAAAATTTCTTACGCCGCAACCGAGGACATGGCCGCTGACGTACTTACGAAGGCATTGGGCGGACTCAAGCTCAAGAGATGTCTCGATTTGTTGGGACTATGTGTCATTAAAAGACTGTAATCCTCATATTGAGAGGAAGTGTTAATTATTATATGGCTCGTAGCCCTGTTCTCTTATTAGTTTTAAATTCATTGAGCCTTATTACAATTTAAATTTTAAATCACGCGGGCGAAATGATGCGTTTAGTATTACAATTTGATTAAGGGGACGTTATTTCAGATGATTATGAGTTGCGTTTCAAGACCGACGATAGTTCGGCGCGCAATTTGGGGGGATTTTTCAGATAGAGTTGCGTTTTAAGACCGACGATTGTTCGGCGCGCAATGTGAGGGAGGTGGGAGGGGAATACATGTAGTACTTTAGATAAATATTGCGAAGAATAATACTACGTCGACCCGCCATCAGAGGGCTATTGATATTCGCAAATTCTCGCAAGTGCTGAGACACGCGTATATCTCTTTATATAAAATCTCGATTTAATAACTTACACCGGCGTCTAAGGTAGGCTTCCATTACAATACCTTACTGATGAGTCCAGTATTGGAAGCCGGGACGAAACGCCAACATTACGTGATATTCTACGCAATATATTAGAATTGATAAAATTAAAAGATTTTAATGAATCTATGGCTCGTAGCCCTGTTCTCTTATTAGTGTTAATTATTGTTTTTCTCATAGTTAACAGCAATATGTGTATTAGCCTTTACTTCAGAGTTGCAAGATCATTTCTATTTGTATTCGTTGGCAACTCTGTATTACTTTTGTATATTCCGTTACACTTTGAATTCGCGTGTTGTCTGGTGCATACCGCTTGTATAATCGTGTTTAAAATAATAAATTCTACATTATTACTTTCTACTTTGTGAGCACCTCAAGTTACGATCCACCACCAGCTTTAACAAAAACTGTAGAACTATTTAATTTCATGTTTTCACAATAATTTCATATGTTTATATTTATTTTCAATAGTCCGAATAATTATGCCAATAAGAGTCGACGAAAGTTATCGGTGTGTCGGCTCTTACTTATATATACATTACTTATTATATAAAAAAATTTCTTACTTAAAGGATAGTTCGATCGCTGCTTTTCATTGTTCGCGTTGCTCTGGTTATTTATTCGCTTCATCTCAATTATATGCAACTTTTTCTGTGAATATTGATACACATGACTCGTGAAGAATAGACGAGACGAGATAGTTGAAAATCTCGAAAATTTCCATATTAAATTCGAGAATCGGTAAATATATAGAAAAGGGGAGCCACCCCCCGATGACCTTGACCTTGACATATGTTGTCAAGGTCATGACTCTGAGTAACCTCCCGCAGGTTTTAAGTGGCGGTCACTGTCCGTTAAAAAGTTATTAACAAAAAAGTTTCAAAATTAACGTACCATTTCTCGAAAATTATACATATATCATTAAAATGAAAAGGTCAAGCCATGTTCAAAAATAGATCCTCGCAAATTAAAAAATCCAACAAATTTAAACCTTTGAAAACTAACCGCAAAAATTTGATTCTTTCTAAATTAAAACGATTACCTAACCACAAAATAGAAAACCCAATAAATTTCAACCTTTGAAAATTAACCCCAAAAATTTGAACCTTTCTAAATTAAAATGATTATCTAATAATGTAACATAATAATTTAAACCTTTAATACTTTAAATGATATTATCTAATATAATATATGACCACGAAAAGTAACTGATATATTACTAAATGTGCCAGTTCAAAGTGAACACACATTATGTTATTTTCTATGTTGAATATGTACCACGAAAAGTAAATGACAGATTATTCAAGGTACAAATTCAAAATGAACATACCTACATAGAAGTAAAACAGATTACAATCTGCATATTACAGTTTTCTAGAAAATAACTGCAATGAACATACATAAAATATATTTTCTATGTAGAATATGTACCACGAAAAGTAATTAATAGATCATTCAAGGTGCAAATTCAAAATGAACATACATACATATAAGTAAAACAGATTACAATTTGCATATTACAGTTTTCTAAAAAATTTCCGCAATATGTTATTTGACACTTGAAGTACGAAAGTATTACTTATAAATAATGAATAATAAGATTAGATTAGAATAAAATAAGGAACCATCGCATTTTCAAAAGCTACATAACGATAATGATGTGAACACATTATGTTGAAATACCTTTTTCTTATGTACAGAATAATTTTTATTACGACAATTGAGGTACGAATACCAATCGAGGCTTGACATCATTAATGCGAATATTTAAATCAATCTTCCAAACACTATTACATTTTGTACTTGCACCGTAAGAATGATGTCACTAACTTTTCGGAGTTAATAGATAAATTTCGTATCCATACTATAACACAACTAACTCAAAACCGGAAGTTCAAACAAAAATTAGAAATTCGACCAAAGAAAGATTAAATTCTTTTAATCTAAAACATTTTCATAACTTCCATTTCAATCATTTATTCCATCCATCGAAAGTCTTTTGAGAGCAGGCCGCCATGTTCTTTTTCCGAGTCATTAACAGATTGGTACTCTGGAATTACAAGCAATTATTTTTCATTGCACGGGCTAGTATAAATTAAATAAATTTCAAATCAAATCTCAATAACCGACTTTTATATTTTGTGCACTAAGAATAACATATTGCAGAAATTTTTTAGAAAACTGTAATATGCAAATGTAATCTGTTTTACTTATATGTATGTATGTTCATTTTGAATTAGCACCTTGAATGATCTATTAATTACTTTTCGTGGTACATATTGAACATAGAAAATTTATTTTATGTATGTTTATTGCAGTTATTTTCTAGAAAACTGTAATATGCAGATTGTAATCTGTTTTACTTATATGTAGGTACGTTCATTTTGAATTTGTACCTTGAATAATCTGTCATTTACTTTTCGTGGTACATATTCAACATAGAAAATAACATAATGTATGTTCACTTTTAACTGACACATTTAGTAATATATCAGTTACTTTTCGTGGTCATATATTATATTAGATAATAGAGGAAGGTCAGCGATACCGACATACTACTTTGTTTTTAGACTATATTTTTTAGACAAAAGCAAAAAATAAATCTTTGGAGATATAAATGTAAACTGGAAAGTGTCTTCTATCCATGCTCTATAGCAATTTTTATAATACTGTTAAGAATTTTGCAATAATTAACCTTTTTATCGACTAAGCGAAAACGAGCGTCAGACAAAATGGGCCCCAAAACTGACATATGCGTATATGGCCACAGAGCATGCGCATGTGACCGCAGTGTGCAGGATATGTTACGATGCGCGATATGTCGTGATGGGACACGTGACGACATGCCGGTTTAGGCTATAAACGATTTTATTTTTAAAACCGTATTATAAGAAAGATAAGAAACAGGAAAATATAAATAAAATAGTTTTAGAAAACTACAAACATATAAAAGGACTTAATATTATCACTAATATAGCTACTATTACATAAACTACGTAATTTATAAAATAACATCATAAGAATTTTATTTTCACATTTGTAGAATTCGTTTTTAGCTGATTTTGTATAGAAACAAGCCACATCTATACGAATTATGGGTTTTTTCTTCTTTAATTACCTAAACAGATTATGTTTTTATTAGTATTAATGAAGTGCAAAGATTAGTTTACGAGAAATAAGGGGGTGTCACTTTAGGAAACCTATGTCAGTATCGGTGACTTTCCTCTATCATTTAAAGTATTAAAGGTTTAAATTATTATGTTATATTATTAGATAATCGTTTTAATTTAGAAAGGTTCAAATTTTTGGGGTTAATTTTCAAAGGTTGAAATTTATTGGGTTTTCTACTTTGTGGTTAGGTAATCGTTTTAATTTAAGAAGAATCAAATTTTTGCGGTTAGTTTTCAAATGTTTAAATTTGTTGGGTTTTTTAATTTGCGAGGATCTATTTTTGAACATGGCTTGACCTTTTCATTTTAATGATATGTTAGGATTAATAATATATCAATTCCTTTTCGTGGTTAATATATTATTATTATTAGATAATCATTTAAAAGAGAAAGAGAAATGCCTAATCGAGTCTTGTACACAGGACGTTAGTGTGTGTTGATACGATTTATTGAAAATATACAATTTTTCTTACATTTCGATCCTCGGTTTGAATCCTTATCAAAGAACTTCTAATACAGAAGACACATTGTGCTACCTAGTACACTTTATATTAAAATGTACCACGAAAAGTAAATGATAGATTATTCAATATGGAAATTCAAAATGAACATACCTACATATAAGTAAATCAGATTACAATAAAAATATTACAGTGTTCTAGAAAATAACTGCAACATACATAAAGTATATTTTCTATGTTGAATATGTACCACGAAAAGTAAATGATAGATTATTCAATATGGAAATTCAAAATGAACATACATACATATAAGTAAAAACAGATTACAATTTGCATATTACAGTTTTCTAAAAAATTTCCGCAATATGTTATCAGCCAAAAGTTGCATTTTCCTCCTCACCGCTCCGCGTGCAGTCGAAATGTTCCATGACAGTCGAATGGCATTGTTTTTTTTCCGTGATGCGATGTGATGAGGGGGACAGCGAAAACTACACATAAACAACGCATGCAATCCAAATGCCCTGTTGTGCCGCCAGTGTCGGCACAGGATTCGGGATCCACCAAGTATTCGGGAGCAGCAATTAATTATTCACTTCTTTTATTTTTTGTAACTTTTATATATTAATAAACTTTATTATATTCACTTTAATACACAAAGATATTATTTCACACAAATCACTTACACTACGCGTGTCGCGATATAACTTTAAGATCGTATTCGAGCAGAGTGACGCGCTACACTTTGATAAAATTACTGACTCCACTCTGCTTCGGTCTTCTCATATTTATTTGAATTATTGAGGTCTCTGACCTTCATATTCGGCTCTTCTCGTCAGCGTTCCGCTAATCGGTCGAGGGCGTGATCGCGTAATCGCGTCGCGCTCGCGGTTTTAATATTATATTAAACTTATTATTAAACTTATTTCGACGCGCATTCCGGTAATCGGTCGAGGGCGCGATCGCGCAATCGAGTTGCGTTCGCGATTCATTTATATTATTACTTTATATTATTCTTATTTCTCGTCTTCGTTATTTCTCAGTAATGGCGCAATTGTCACTTGTGCAATTTAGCACTCGTGACACCCCATTACAGTCGAATGGTATTGTTCTGCGCTCGGTGCGGTGAGGTGAGGGGAACAGCAAAAGCTAGAAGAAGGCAATTCGAAAATCAGCTAAAAGTTGCATTTTCCCAATCCTCCACACCTCATCTCACCGCGTGCAGTCCAAATGCTCCACGATGATCGAATGTCATTGTTCTACGCGCGGAGCGGTGAGGTGAGTGGGATAGCGAAAGCGAGGCGGAGGCGTATTAATTAACGCGTCGACTTTGGACAACATATTTTTATTTATTTATTAACGTGATATCGTAGGTATATCTTCGGTGCATATTATTACATTATCATATTAATTAAACGATTCGTGCTGTTAAAATCACATTTCAAAGCGATAAAATACTAATTGGTTAGATTTCACTCTGTTTTAAATAATTTAAAGTCAAATTACTATATCCTATAAAAAACTATTTAAAAAATGAAGGACTGAGTACCAGTTATGTAATTAATTCTTTAAATTTAATTCTGTAAAGGATTAAACGTTCTTTACCACTTTCATTTTTAAAAAATTAAGTTATTTAAAACAGATGTTTTAATAAAAATGATAATTTTTATTTTAAATAAGTTTTCAAAGCTTATTTAATGTTTTTTATACCAGTCAACAGTCGGGAGTATTTAAAATAATTTTATTATTTAAAATATATATTTCAAATATGTATATATGTATTTAATATGTATTAAATATGTGGTGAGGGGTACAGCGGAAAGCGGAGGCGATTCGAAAATCGGCCGAAAGTTACGTACACTTTTTGTATATTCACTTTGTACTAGCCACTTTAATTAATAATCAGTTACTTTTCGTGGTAATATATTAACAATTTAACTCGTGATAGTACTGCGATAGTTTTAAATATATGTACGTCATATCGGTCAGCAGTCGGTAGTATTTAAAATAATAATTTTATTTAATATGTATTTAAATGATGACTGCACGGTTTATCGGTGAGCCTGGCGCGGGGGGGACGTGCGACTCGCATTCGCCCTTCCACTTGATGTGTTGTTTTGATAACAATCCCCAAGGCAGCTTTTACTAACCGTCTAATATTGACACGTCAGATTTACAACAACATATTAATTTTTTTTCGTTAACGCGATTGCATATTATAAAACAAAATTATTAAAGAATCAAAATTATTAAATAAATGTAAAACAGTAATTTTTTCTGTTAATATATTATGCGCGGTGCGGTGTTGTGAGAGGAACAGCGAAAGCTAGACGGAGGCGATTCGAAA
>NW_017280252.1:153905-172759 GCF_001594065.2 Cyphomyrmex costatus | reverse complement strand
TCAGCAGTCGGGAGTATTTAAAACAATAATTTCATTTAATATGTATTTAAAAGATGACTGCACGGTTTATCGGTGAGCCGGATGAGGGGGGGATATGAAACTTGCGCGCATCCGCCCTTCCACGTCAAAACAATCCCCAAGATTGTTTTCACTAACCGTCTAATATTAACGCATCGGTTTTTTTTATTACCTTCATTTAAAACAAATTTTTTTTAATAAAGTTTTTTACAATTAAATAAGATAGAGGTGCAAGTGAAAGGTGAGAGAGGATGTTAAAAAGTTGTAACAACGAAAGATAATGAAATACGACGGAAGAGAGTGGCGGTGGGGGTGGGTGGTGGGAAAGGGGGAAGTGCGGGTGGAGGAGATCCGGTAGGTCGAAGATGGTGAAGGTGCGAGTGAAAGATGAGAGAGGAAGTTAAAAAGTTGTAATAACGAAAGAATGTGAAATACAGCGAAAGAGAGGGGCGGTGGGAGTCAGTGGTGGGGGGAGGGGGAGGGGCGAGTGGAGAAGGGTCGTTGGGCCAAAGATGGGGGAGGTGCGAGTGAAAGGGGAGAGGGGATGTTAAAAAGTTATAATATCGAAAGAATGTGAAATACAGCGAAAGAGAGGGGCGGTGGGAGTCAGTGGTGGGGGGAGGGGGAGGGGCGAGTGGAGAAGGGTCGTTGGGCCAAAGATGGGGGAGGTGCGAGTGAAAGGGGAGAGGGGATGTTAAAAAGTTATAATATCGAAAGAATGTGAAATACAGCGAAAGAGAGGGGCGGTGGGAGTCAGTGGTGGGGGGAGGGGGAGGGGCGAGTGGAGAAGGTTCATTGGGCCAAAGATGGTGGAGGTGCGAGTGAAAGGTGAGAGAGGATTTTGAAAAGTTTAAAAATGTGGACAAAGAAGAAGGAGAAGAAGGAGACGTTTCTTAATTTTTCATTAAAATCACCACTTTTCGACCGCTTATATCTCCAGAACAGCTTGACCGATTAAAAATTTTTTTGGCTCAAATTACTCGTGGTGATGCCGCCTTTCAGGACATATAACGTTTGATTCAAAATTTTTTATATTTTAGTAGTTATGCACCTCCCAAAAATGGACTTTGGTGGCTCGGGATAAGAGACTTGTAGCGTTTCGCAGTTTTTGGTCATGGCCGGAGACGCTACCGCGTCTCCTGATTAACGTATCATTTCTGCCATATATGTATTATAACAAGTACCATTTTACATCTCCTTCTGTTTAGAAACGTTAAACTTTGCACGTGAAGTAACTCTCACCTCCCCCAACCCCCAGCGAAGGGGCACACGACTTCTACGATTGTACTGTTGCTATGATTGTTCCATTCGTTATATAACGATTATAGTCTATTTGAAAATTAACCGCAAAAATTTGATCCTTCCTAAATTAAAACGATTACCTAACCACAAAATAGAAAACCCAATAAATTTCAACCTTTGAAAATTATCCCCAAAAATTTGAACTTTTCTAAATTAAAATGATTATCTAATAATGTAACATAATAATTTAAACTTTAATACTTTAAATGATATTATCTAATATAATATATGACCACGAAAAGTAACTGATATATTACTAAATGTGCCAGTTCAAAGTGCACATACATTATGTTATTTTCTATGTTATGTACCACGAAAAGTAAATGAAAACTACAAAAATTGAACCTATCAAAATTAAAACGATTACCTCATCACAAAATAAAAAACCCAATGAATATCATCCTTTGAAAATTGACCCCAAAAATTTGTATCATTCTAAATTAAAATGATTATCTAATAATGTAACCTAATAATTTAAACCTTTAATACTTTAAATGATATTATCTAATATAATATATTACCACGAAAAGTAACTGATATATTACTAAATCTGCCAGTTCAAAGTGAACGTACATATAACGAATATTTTCTATGTTGAATATGTACCACGAAAAGGAACTGATAGATTATTCAAGGTGCAAATTCAAATTGAACATACATACATATAAGTAAAACAGATTAGAATTTGTATATTACAGTTTTCTAGAAAATAACTGCAATATGTTATTCTTAGTGCACAAAATATAAAAGTTGGTTATTGAGATTTAATTTGAAATTTATACTAGACCGTACAATAAAAAATAATTGCTTGTAATTTCAGAGTATCAATTTGTTAATGACTCAAAAAAGAACATGGCGGCCTGCTCTCAAAATTTGATGAGTTTCTCGATGTCAAAAGTAATGTCAAAACTATTACAGAGTAGGTATAATAACACATGAAATACAAAAAGTATTGCATTAGAACCGTATCTTTAAAAGCTCTATAACGAAGTGAATACACAGAATTATGTAGAAATGTAGAATTTTTCTTCTTTAATTTTTAATTCTCTCTCTGCCAATCAATGGTTAAAGCGAATATTTAAATTAATCATTATCGAAACACTGTTACATTTTGTAGCACTTTGTGAACCAACTGACAAACAACATACATGATAACTATGATAGTTATACTTGATAGGCTGCTTTTAATCTAAACTATTTTCATAACTTTTACTTCAACTATTTGTTTCATCCATCGGAAGTTTTTTGAGAGCAGGCCGCCATGTTCTTTTTTGAGTCATTAACAAATTGATACTCTGAAATTACAAGCAATTATTTTTTATTGTACGGTCTAGTATAAATTTCAAATTAAATCTCAATAACCAACTTTTATATTTTGTGCACTAAGAATAACATATTGCAGTTATTTTCTAGAAAACTGTAATATACAAATTCTAATCTGTTTTACTTATATGTATGTATGTTCAATTTGAATTTTCACCTTGAATAATCTATCAGTTCCTTTTCGTGGTACATATTCAACATAGAAAATATTCGTTATATGTACGTTCACTTTGAACTGGCAGATTTAGTAATATATCAGTTACTTTTCGTGGTAATATATTATATTAGATAATATCATTTAAAGTATTAAAGGTTTAAATTATTAGGTTACATTATTAGATAATCATTTTAATTTAGAATGGTACAAATTTTTGGGGTCAATTTTCAAAGGATGATATTCATTGGGTTTTTTATTTTGTGATTAGGTAATCGTTTTAATTTTGATAGGTTCAATTTTTGTAGTTTTCATTTACTTTTCGTGGTACATAACATAGAAAATAACATAATGTATGTGCACTTTGAACTGGCACATTTAGTAATATATCAGTTACTTTTCGTGGTCATATATTATATTAGATAATATCATTTAAAGTATTAAAGTTTAAATTATTATGTTACATTATTAGATAATCATTTTAATTTAGAAAAGTTCAAATTTTTGGGGATAATTTTCAAAGGTTGAAATTTATTGGGTTTTCTATTTTGTGGTTAGGTAATCGTTTTAATTTAGGAAGGATCAAATTTTTGCGGTTAGTTTTCAAAGGTTTAAATTTGTTGGGTTTTTTAATTTGCGAGGATCTATTTTTGAATATGGCTTGACCTTTTCATTTTAATGATATGTTAGGATTAATATTATATCAGTTACTTTTCGTGGTTAATATATTATTATTAGATAATCATTTAAAAGAAATAGAAAAATGCCTAATCGAGTCTTGTACACAGGATGTTAATGTGTGTTGATACGATTTATTGAAAATATAAAATTTTTCTTACGTTTCGATCCTCGGTTTGGATCCTTATCAGAGAACTTCTAATATAGAATACACATTGTGCTACCTAGAACACTTTATATTAAAATGTACCACGAAAAGTAAATGATAGATTATTCAAGATGCAAATTCAAAATGAACATACCTACATATAAGTAAAACAGATTACAATAAAAATATTACAGTGTTCTAGAAAATAACTGCAACATACATAAAGTATATTTTCTATGTTGAATATGTACCACGAAAAGTAACTAATAGATCATTCAAGGTGCAAATTCAAAATGAACATACATACATATAAGTAAAACAGATTACAATTTGCATATTACAGTTTTCTAAAAAATTTCCGCAATATGTTATCAGCCAAAAGTTGCATTTTCCTTCTCACCGCTCCGCGTGCAGTCGAAATGTCCCATGACAGTCGAATGTTATTGTTCTGCGCACGGTGCGGTGAGGTGAGGGGAACAGCGAAAGCTAGACGAAGGCGATTCGAAAATCAGCTGAAAGTTGCATTTGCCCAACCCTCCCCTCCTCATCTCACCACGTGCAGTCCAAATGCTCCACGATGATCGAATGTCATTGTTCTACGCGCGGAGCGGTGAGGTGAGGGGGATAGCGAAAGCGAGGCGGAGGCGTATTAATTAACGTGTCGACTTCGGACAATATATTTTTATTTATTGTGATATCGTAGGTATATCTTCGGTGCATTATATTATTACATTATCATATTAATTAAACGATTCGTGCTGTTCAAATCACATTTCAAAGCGATAAAATACTAATTGGTTAGATTTCACTGTTTTAAATAATTTAAAGTCAAATTACTATAGCCTATAAAAAACTATTTAAAAAATGAAGGACTGAGTACCAGTTATGTAATTAACTCTTTAAATTTAATTCTGTAAAGGATTAAACGTTCTTTACCACTTTCATTTTTAAAAAATTAAGTTATTTAAAACAGATGTTTTAATAAAAATGGTAATTTTTATTTTAAATAAGTTTTCAAAGCTTATTTAATGTTTTTTATACCAGTCAACAGTCGGGAGTATTTAAAATAATTTTATTATTTAAAATATATATTACAAATATGTATATATGTATTTAATATGTATTAAATATGTGGTGAGGGGTACAGCGGAAAGCGGAGGCGATTCGAAAATCGGCCGAAAGTTACGTACACTTTTTGTATATTCACTTTGTACTAGCCACTTTAATTAATAATCAGTTACTTTTCGTGGTAATATATTAACAATTTAACTCGTGATAGTACTGCGATAGTTTTAAATATATGTACGTCATATCGGTCAGCAGTCGGTAGTATTTAAAATAATAATTTTATTTAATATGTATTTAAATGATGACTGCACGGTTTATCGGTGAGCCTGGCGCGGGGGGGACGTGCGACTCGCATTCGCCCTTCCATTTGATGTGTTGTTTTGATAACAATCCCCAAGGCTGCTTTCACTAACCGTCTAATATTGACACGTCAGATTTATAACAACATATTAATTTTTTTTCGTTAACGCGATTGCATATTATAAAACAAAAAAGTCAAAATTATTAAATAAATGAAAAACGGTAATTTTTCCTGGTAATATATTATGCGCGGTGCGTTGATGTGAGAGGGACAGCGAAATATAGACGGAGGCGATTCGAAAATCAACCAAATGTTGCATTGTCCCCCTCACCGCTCTGCGGGTAGTCGAAATGTCCCATGACAGTCGAATACAATTTACGTATGTCCACTTTGTATTGGCAACTTTAATAATTAATAATCAGTTACTTTTCGTGGTAATATATTACAATTTAATAATTAAAACAAGGTGAAGGACAATGAGAGTCAATTCGTAAGTACATAAAAATTATAATGTGAATTTCTAAAGAAAAAGAATACAATAAAATACTTAGCCGCTTTAGACACAATTAAAAATTAGAATATCGTTCAATATATAATAACTAGAAGTAAATGATTAACCAAAAGTTGCACTGTCCCCCTCAACGCTCCGCGTGCAGTCAAAATGTCTCATGACAGTCGATTGGTTTAAATATCATACCAGTTAGCAGTCGGGAGTATTTAAAATAATTTTATTTAAAATATATACGTATTTAATGAGATGAGGGGTGCAGGGGAAAGCGGAGGCGATTCGAAAATCGGCCGAAAGTTACATACACTTTACGTATGTTCATTTTGTACTAGCAACTATAATTATTAATCAGTTACTTTTCGTGGTAATATATTAATACTATTTAACTCTTGATAGTTCTGCGACAGTTTTAAATATGCGTCATATCGGTCAGCAGTCAGTAGAACTTAAAACAATAACATATTTAAATGATAACAGCACGGTTTATTATCGGTGAGCCGGGTGAGGGGGTGACGTGCGACTCGTGTCCGCCCTTGCACATCAAAACAATCCCCAAGGCTGCTTTCACTAACCGTGTAATATTAACGCGTCAATTTTACATATTTATTCTTTATTCGTCAAACGCAATCGCATATATAAAATAAAATTATTAAATAAATGTAAAACAGTTGCTTTTCATAGTAATATATTATGTGCGGTGCGGTGTTGTGAGAGAGACAGCGAAAGCTAGACGTAGACGATTCGAGAATCAACCGAAGGATGCACTGTCCCCCTCACATCACCCCTCCGCGTGCAGTCCAAATGCCCAATGACGACCGAATGGCATTGATCCGTGCACGATGCAGTGTGGTAAGGGGGACAGCGAAAGCTAGAAGCAAATGATTCGAAAATCAACCGAAAGTTGCACTGCCCCCCCCCCCCCCCCTCCGCGTGCAGTCAAAATCATAACAGTTGAATGGTTTAAATATCATACCAGTCAGCATTCGGAAGTTTTTAAAATAATTTTATTTAAAACATGTATTTCAAATATATATATGGAGGGGCGAGTGGAGGAGGTCCGGTGGGTCGAAGATGGTAAAGTAGTGAGTGGAAGGTGAGAGAGGATGTCAAAAAGTTGTAATAACGAAAAAAGTGAAAATACGGCGAAAGAGAGGAGCGGCGGGGGTGGGTGGTGGTGTCAGGGGAAGGGGCGGAGGCAGGATGTCCGGTGGACCGAAGATGGTGGTGTTGCGAGTGAAAGGTGAGAGAGAATGTTAATAAGTTGTAAAACGAAAAAGAGTGAATTACAGCGGAAGAGAGGGGTGGCGGGGGTTGGTGGTGGTGGAGAGGGGGAGGCAAGTAGTGGAGGTCCGGTGGGCCGATGATGGTGAAGGTGCGAGTGAAAGGTGAGAGAGGAAGTCAAAAAGTTGTAATAACGAAAAAGAGTGAATTACAGCGGAAGATAGGGGCGGCGGGGGTTGGTGGTGGTGGAGGGGGGGAGGCAAGTGGTGGAGGTCCGGTGGGCCGATGATGGTGAAGGTGCGAGTGAAAGGTGAGAGAGGAAGTCAAAAAGTTGTAAAACGAAAAAGAGTGAATTACAGCGGAAGAGAGGGGTGGCGGGGGTTGTTGGTGGTGGAGGGGGGGAGGCAAGTGGTGGAGGTCCGGTGGGCCGATGATGGTGAAGGTGCGAGTGAAAGGTGAGAGAGGAAGTCAAAAAGTTGTAATAACGAAAAAGAGTGAATTACAGTGGAAGAGAGGGGTGGCGGGGGTTGTTGGTGGGGGAGGGGGGGAGGCAAGTGGTGGAGGTCCGGTGGGCCGATGATGGTGAAGGTGCGAGTGAAAGGTGAGAGAGGAAGTCAAAAAGTTGTAATAACGAAAAAGAGTGAATTACAGTGGAAGAGAGGGGTGGCGGGGGTTGGTGGTGGTGGAGAGGGGGAGGCAAGTAGTGGAGGTCCGGTGGGCCGATGATGGTGAAGGTGCGAGTGAAAGGTGAGAGAGGAAGTCAAAAAGTTGTAATAACGAAAAAGAGTGAATTACAGCGGAAGAGAGGGGTGGCGGGGGTTGGTGGTGGTGGAGGGGGGGAGGCAAGTGGTGGAGGTCCGGTGGGCCGATGATGGTGAAGGTGCGAGTGAAAGGTGAGAGAGGAAGTCAAAAAGTTGTAAAACGAAAAAGAGTGAATTACAGCGGAAGAGAGGGGTGGCGGGGGTTGGTGGTGGTGGAGGGGGGGAGGCAAGTGGTGGAGGTCCGGTGGGCCGATGATGGTGAAGGTGCGAGTGAAAGGTGAGAGAGGAAGTCAAAAAGTTGTAATAACGAAAAAGAGTGAATTACAGCGGAAGAGAGGGGTGGCGGGGGTTGGTGGTGGTGGAGGGGGGGAGGCAAGTGGTGGAGGTCCGGTGGGCCGATGATGGTGAAGGTGCGAGTGAAAGGTGAGAGAGGAAGTCAAAAAGTTGTAATAACGAAAAAGAGTGAATTACAGTGGAAGAGAGGGGTGGCGGGGGTTGTTGGTGGGGGGAGGGGGAGGAGCGAGTGGAGGAGGTCCGGTGGGCCAAAGATGGTGGAGGTGCGAGTGAAAGGTGAGAGAGGATGTTGAAAAGTTTAAAAATGCGGACAGAGAAGAAGAAGAAGAAGAAGAAGAAGAAGGAGAAGGAGACGTTTCTTAATTTTTCATTAAAATCACCACTTTTTGACCGCTTATATCTCCAGAACGGCTTGACCGATTTAAAATTTTTTTGGCTCAAATTACTCGTGGCGATGCCGCCTTTCAGGACATATGACGTTCGATTCAAAATTTTTTATATTTTAATAGTTATGCACCTCCCAAAAATGGACTTTGGTGGCTCGGGATAAGAGACTTGTAGCGTTCACAGTTTTTTTGAACATGGCCGGAGACGCTACCGCGTCTCCTGATTACTTGATATTTCACACACGCGCGCACGCACGCACGCACGCGGGCGGGTGCAAGGAGGTGGCCTTCGGCCACCCCCCCGCACCCACACCGTCGACAGAGGTCTGCTCCGACAGTACAATCATAGCTACAGTACAATCGTAGAAGTCGTGTGCCCCTTCGCTGGGGGTTGGGGGAGGTGAGAGTTACTTCACGTGCAAAGTTTAACGTTTCTAAATAGAAGAAGATGTAAAATAGTACTTGTTATAATACATGTATTGCAGAAATGATACGTTAATTTTAAAACTTTTTTTGTTGATAACTTTTTAACGGACAGTGACCGCCACCTAAAACCTGCGTGAGGTTACTTAGGGTCATGACCTTGACAACATATGTCAAGGTCAAGATCATCGGGGGGGGCTCCCCTTTTCTACATATTTACCCGAGAATCTCGAGAAGCGAGAATTTCAGCCCGTCGAGATGATAAAATGTTTTCAATCAATTGTTTTCCCGAAAAATAAATCTCGATATCGGTCTTTTCTCGTCTCGTCTTGCTCGAATGTATCACTAGGGACAGCGGAAAACGGAGGTGATCCGAAAATCGGCCGAAAGTTACATACACTTTACGTATGTTCACTTTGTACTGACATCTTTAATTAATAATATATCTGTTACGTCCAAAGGATTCTCACGATTCTTCCTTTCGGAAAGATCTAGAAGTGTCGGGATAGCGAGACAATAAATAAATAACCGACAGTCAGACTGTCGCTTTCCCAAAAATCTAAGTAAAAGTGTGACGGTGCATCCCCCATCGTCCCTGGCATTAATAACCGTCCGGACGCCGCTGCATCGCCACGCGGTGCAGCGATGAGGGCGCATAGCGCCCGACAAAGAAATAAAACATAATTCACAGGTACGCGACAGCAACCGTTACCGAGGACCGCCGAGTCCCGCCGAACTCGCTCAACGCGCGGAGTTCCCCACCACGCGACACTGTCAAACGCCGCAAAACGGCGAAGCGACGGGAAAACGCGAGGCGAGTCGAAACGATACGAGCGCGACAAATGTTGTAAAATAAAACGTCGCGCTCACGAGAAATCAACACATTCCGTTTCCAGCTCCGACAGGAATATCACCTCCGAAATCCCAGACAGCTTAAAACGCGAGTAGAATACCGAGCCAGAGAGTACTCTAGCCCGATCGAGCGTTCTCGATATATCGCAAGACAAGCACTCCTTTCCAGTACCGCTAAGCACGAAACAGGGATAGAGAGTGCTCTATCTCTGTCGGGAGTTCCCGACAGCCGACCTGGTACGGGTTCCTGACTCCGAGTTGACGCCCGGGGTAGAGGGTACTCTGCCTCCGCCGAGAGTTCTCGGTCGTCAACTCGAGTCACCAAAACTGCATATTCTGCCGCTACGAGTGACCAACAGTAGCCCGGGGTGGAGTGTTCTCCGCCTCTACCGAGTGTTCTCGGTCGTTGGTCATCGTACGCGCGCAACGACATAAGCCGCGACCATCCGCAGGCATCTGACATTCGTAATACCGTCGCGTATAGAAACACCGTAGATCAGCTGATCGCGAAATGCGAACTGTCTCGACACGCGATAGGAAAAACCGCTAAGCAAACACGGGCTGGGCTTTAAACGGCTCGGCTCCGTCTCGCGCCGCGAAGAGACAGAAAAACTGCTACACGATAAACACACACACACCGACACCGAACGTCCGCACATACACACATACGCAACACACATACACACACCGTCCGCTCGCCGACGTCTATCACGTCAGACACGACACAATAAACACACGCACACCGCATCGGCACACATACACACACATACATCATTTTCACCGTCGTCAAATCATATTGTACATAGCACTCATCTGTCTTTGTTTGTGAAATAAATCAATACGTTGTTTTAATCTTAATCACATATCTGAGATATTACTTGCACTCTCCCACCGATCGAACCTCTTTTTGAATCCTGCACCGTGAAATCCGACGAGCTACATCCGCGCATTCGAAAAGTTAGGTAGTTACAAAAGTACTCGCTAACTCGCCATAAATGTTATTCTAATAGCGTTTTCGATTGGAGTGCACTGGCTGCACTCAATGTCAAGAGCGTGTTCGATTGGCAGTGCCAATACGCACTTGGCGAGTGTCATGTGTTCATTTGACCGCACGACACTCGCATAGTGCGTACTCAGTGCGCACTAAGTGGCACGAGATATTTTGACGGTGCCAGTTAGTGCACTGGATACATATATAGAATATCAGTGCATTTGTCACAGTATAAAGGATATACAATAGGGAGAAGCAAATCTGCGCGGTTGAATCAAAAACAGGATCTTGTCCCTACTGTATATCTTTTATTGTGGTTTTGTCACGTTTTGTTGAACGTTATTTAGTGAATAAAATGAGTTCGGACTTAATCCTTTTCAACATTTTGGAAACATTTTTGGAATCTTCTTCAAGCTCAAGTGAGGAAGAAGAAATAATTACAACTTTCCGAACTAAAAGAATAATTCCAAAAATCATAAATTATGTGGAATGTGTAAAAAGAATGGAAAAAGACACTGTAAGTGTTATATCTTTTTATATAAGTACTTCTATATCTTTTTAAAAATATAATTACTGTACATAATACACCATTATTTATATTGAATAATAATTTTTATATTTGTCATAGTTCTGTAGGCATTTCAGACTGTGTCCAGAAACATGTGAACAATTAATAGATGGTTTTCAGCAATCAGATTTCTTCCCAAAAAATGAAATGCATGGTGGTAAATCAGCAGTATCTGCTGAAAAACATATATTATCATTTTTGTGGTCAGTACAGAACAATAAAACAGTTTATATAGTACATTTTTATAATATAACATTTTTATAATATTGTATAATTTTATTAATATTTATATAATATACTTACGTATGTTTTATAGGTTTGCAGGAAACAAATCATCGATGCGAGACGTAGCAGATCGATTCGATATAGCTATTTCAACCTGCGAAACAATTTTATCAAGAGTTATGAATTACCTTCTAAGCATAGCTACAGATATTATTAAATTTCCTAATAATGACAAAGAAAAAGACGAGCTGGCTTATCATTTTTCAAAGGTTACATCTTAAATAAATTTAGAAAATTACTTATTATTAATATAATAATTGTTATTAAAATAATAAATGATTATTCCTTTTCACAGATGTCAGGTTTCCCAAATGTAATAGGATGTATTGACGGATCGTACATAAACATTCGTACTCCTAAACATAAAATAAGATCTACTTATGCTAATCGATACGATAAAACGAGTCTTACATTACAAGGAATTTGTGATGATAAGAAGAGATTTATTGATGTCTTCACTGGAGTGATTGGCAAATTTCACGATAGCAGGACATTTACATTATCCTTCATAAGCAAAAATATTAGTGATATATGTCAAAATGGAAAGTATCATTTGTTAGGCGATAGTGCTTACCCATTAAGGGAATATCTTTTAACACCTCACAAAGATTATGGAAATCTTACTCAATCGCAAAGAATATACAATAAAAAACTTTGTGGAACTAGAGTGTGCATCGAAAATACATTTGGCTTGTTAAAATCACGATTTCGTCAGTTAATGGAATTACAATTTCACGATGTCAAAAAAATGTCAAAATTTATAATTTCGTGTTGCGTATTGCACAATTTATGTATTGATTTGAAGGATTTATTCGATCTAGAGTTAATAAACGAACTCAATGATGAAATGTTTAATATCGATGATTTTCAAGTTATGGGAGAAATGGAATTAAAAAGAAGAGGAGAGCAGAAGAGAAATGAAATATGTGATACCATTTCACAATAGTAAATAATAATTAAACAAGGTGAAGGACAATAGTAAATAAGTTATTTTTTTTAATTCAGAGGTTTTTGAAAATCTGTACATTTTATAAAAAATAAAAACACGAATAAAATGAAACAATATTACTTGTTGAATGTTTTTATATTTATAGCTCTTATATCTTAATTTTTTTTCCACATTGTACTTACATTCTTATTAATACATCAATCTATAACATTCTTTAAAATAAAATTAATAGAATTTCTTTAAAATAAATTCACTTTTTATAAATAAATTCAATCTTTAAAATGAAACAAACAAAAATAGTAATGAACATTACATAACAAAATATACATTTGGTAAAATATTTGGCAATAATGAAAGTGTCCCACAATTTACTCGGCTAACCCCGAGGGAGGGAATTTACAAATATATGAAAGTAAATTATTTGTTGGAAGTGTTTGGAAGATTATGTTCACTTTTCTTTTCGTAATATTTCTCACAAAATTGTTTAAACAATTCAAGTTTTTCTCGATGTCTTCGTTCTTTACCTTCTTCTTTTTTTTCATGTATTTCCTTTAAAGCAACTTCGATACTTTTATTAGAAATTTTGTTTTTCTTAGCTTTCGTCCTTATATCAGAAATATTTTCTTTGGTTTCATCCCCAAGATTAGATATTGCTCGTTTTTTGTTTAAGATTAAGTGTTTGGCGTCCATTAAAACCTATATTTATAAACAAAAATAATGTTAAAATTACAAAATATAATTAAAAAATATAGCTCTATTATTCATTAATATAATTTAAAAAATATATGATGGATTACATTTTAAAATTTAAATTATACCTCAGGTTCTATGCTATCATCCAATTGTATAATTTTTGATAACTCATTCTCATAAGGAACAGTCATTTTACTCCGCCCTGTACTTTTGTTGTTATCGATTGCCTTCTTCTTTCGTTTCATGATGGTCTTGTACCGATTTTCGCATTGCAGAGATGTTTTGGACACATCAAGAATATTTTTTAAGTCCGTTGCTATTTTCTCCCACATAATTTTCTTTGTTTTAAATTGTTTCATCGGACCAATCATAACCATATACTGACCATATTTATCTAGGAGTAATTTTGTTTCACCTTCACTCCATTCTGCTAAATCTTAAAATATTAAGTGTTATTAGATCTTTATATATTACATTGAATATCTACTATATTTTATTTATTTAGTTCAACATGTTGTGCCGCTATTTGCGACACGGGATTCGGGATCCACCAAGGATTCGGGAGCAGCAATTAAATAATCACTTCTTTTATTTTTTTTTGTAACTTTTATATATTAATAAACTTTATTATATTCACTTTAATACACAAAGATATTATTTCACACAAATCACTTACACTACGCGTGTCGCGATATAACTTTGGAACTTTGGAACGCTTCGAGCAGAGTGACGCGCTACAACTTGTTAAAATTACTGACTCCACTCTGCTTCGGTCTTCTCATATTTATTGAGGTCTGCGACCTTCTAATTCGGCGCTTCTCGTCAGCGTTCCGATAATCGGTCGAGGGCGTGATCGCGTAATCGCGTCGCGCTCGCGGTAAACATAACAATAACAAATGATTTATATATAGCTCTAACAAGATTGAAAATGTGTGATAGGCGATGTTATCTGTATTTTAATCGTGATTTTGATGCATGCCTATCGTTTCCTTTCTTTTTCAAGTAAGTTTCCAACTATTTAAAAACTTTTTTAATATAAATAGGTAAAATATTATGGACCTTTTACAATAAGCCATAGTTCATAAATTATAATTCATAAGCTTATAGAAATGGACCAATCATAATCGTCAATTTTTAGTTTCTTACTTCTGATTTATGACTTATGGCTTAGGCTGATTTTTCATATGCAGCACGCTGCGGCAGCAAAATGTCATGTGATACAAATTTGCGAGAACTGATTGGAAGTGCGGGAAGTGCGTCACCTCGCTAAAGATTTTTAACCAATAATAATATTTTGCTGCTGCAACGTGCTGCGCATGAAAAAGTATCTTTATTGTAGAAGGCCTATTAAAGTTAAGTAGCATAGTAAAAAATTTAGTTTATAATTTCTACAAAAAACAAAATATATTACTTTTGCTGTTATCAGTCTGATCTATTTGTGAATTTTCTTGCAATTCTTCCTGGACACTGCTACATCCAAAATGGGATTCAAAATTGTCAGTTTCTGTATCTGGATGATCGCAATTAATATGATTCATTATGGTATTATATGATCCAATAATTCCACAGAAACTGCACACGACGTCCAGTTTTTCCATCCTCTAATCCTAATGAAAAATATCAAATTTAGTAAAAAATTATAGGTTAGATTAATAAAAACTGTGCATTTTGTATGTAACTTAGCATGCAAATGTGTACAATTATTGATAAGTATGTACACATATATATATATATATTCTTGATACCTTACATATTTAATTACATATAATAAAATTTCATACTTAAAGTTATGAACATGAGATGTCGAGGTTATTTTTTAAGTTCTTCCTGCAATCTAGTCAAGTCCATGCCACCATCGTCAAGTCCTTACAACTCAAAATGGCGTTTCAGCTTTTGCACTGAAAATCTTGACGTGTTCTTTTGAACTTGCACTATTCAGTGCAACCCATGAAACTCGTCTAGTGTTGGTGTGAACTGAGTGCGCACTGGTGCGCACTAACTTTTTCCCAATCGAAAACGCTATAAGACAACTCATTTACGAGCGCACGTGCACGAATCGTGAGAACGCGAACCTTCTTTTCGAAATCTCGACTAGAAAAGTAATAAATATACACTCTACTGTCATCGAAAAACAGAAAAGCCATAAACATTCACTCTACTGTCAACGAAAAATGCAAAACTGGCGCCATAGCGCTTTTCTAACGGTCAAATCGCGGATGATTCTCACGAGTTGCGCTCGTAAAAATTAAAATCTGTCACACGGCGGCCTCGCGACAAAGAGTGCACGTGCATTTACTCGATGCAGCTCCTCGCGTAAATTAAGTAAGTAGGACCATAAATTTTAAGATAATGGTGACATCGGTCAAACTCCTTTCCACCCCCAAGACGCATCCTAATTCCCAACCAATCCCAGGGCGAGAAACTTAGCCCCTTCTTTAACTAAGAAAATCGGTTTTCCAATCAGAGCACGACAAATCGAAGGGAACCATTATAAAAACCCCGATTTTTGGGTGCTCGAGGCAGTTCATCGCAGTTCATCCGCGATTCATTGCCGTTCATCGTCGGGATTGTCAGAGCCAATCTTCCGAGACGTAAGTCCGAGTGGGTTGGCCGAGGCAATTCCCGAAGTTGCTCGAGGCAGTTTTTTAGTCAAAGTCAATCGTCCGAGACGTAAAAGTCCGAGTCGATTGACTGAGACCATTTCGGAGTAGTCGTTCAATCGAGCCTTACTGGTCAGTGCGGAATATTAAGTTTTGGTGCTCAAGCCTTAGCGCTCAGTGGGGACTAATTGAGCCCTGATATTTAGCCCCAAAATAATTGCGGCCATTTGGAGGTCCACCTCCCCCTTGAGGACGACTTTAAGGCTTGGATTCCCAGGGTCTACATCTCCAGAGAGACTTACCCGTTAGCACGACAACGCGAGCAGTAAGTCACCCTCTCTTTCATCTCTCTTGTCCCTCTATCTCTCCTGTCATTTATTCAATCCCCCCCCCCCTAAAAAAGAGGTGGGAATTTACCTTTAAATTTATTATTAGTGGAACATATCACCACAGACGGGACAATACCTCATTGCTCCACGGGGACCGAGCACCCGAACCGCCGCACTGCCCTCGTACTCCCTTTCACTGCCCAAGGCCGGGGACCTGATCATCCTTACTCCACTCCCGTATCCATGCTCACTGCCTTAAAATCTTTCACCCTTACCCCTCACCTTGCTCCTTCCAGTAATTGATCTTTTATTTATTTACGCAAGTCTAACACACACAAGTGTTCAAGATAAGAATATATGGTAAAAATGGAGATTAGGGGAGACCCCCCCCCCCCAATGACCTTGACCTTGACATATGTTGTCAAGGTCATGACCCTGAGTGACCTTGAAGAAGTTTTAACCATCGGACCTAACTTGTTAAAAAGTTATTAACAAAAAAAGTTTCAAAATTAACGTATGATTTCTGGAAAAGGTAAATGTTTCCCTTTACACAGTTAACCTCAAATGACTTCCGAGTGACCTTGACCTTGACCCTCAAGAAGGTCCAGGTCATTGACCATTCCCGTCGCTCGTTTTTCGTTGAAAAGTTATTAACCAAAAAAAAATTTAAAAATAACGTACTATTTCTGCGTGTGTGTATTCTGCGTACTATTTATGTGGATAATACAATAATATGTCTTTCCGGTAAATATCTAGAAAATGGGAAGCACTTACTTTTGTTGTAGCCCGCAAGTGCTACCACAATTAAGTCTCGCATTTCAGCCTAGCAACGAGCTGGCGGAAATGCAAGATTATTACTGCAAAGCAACCTTTGCATTTCGGCATAGCAACGACTTGCGGAAATGCAAGGCTGCAAATTCCATAACGCGTGCGGACAACGATCACTGATCGAACGCAAGCAACGACCGCACGCACATCGAACAATTATCAATAAAAAGCAAATCTTGCATTTCGACAGGACAACGAACTGCCGAAATGCAAGAGGACGAAGTCCCCATTGCACACGGCACGAATGCCGCCAGTTCGATGACTCCGCGACGCCTATATATTCGGCGGTCTAAGGACCGGCGGGAGAGTCTTGTCAAACATCTAAACGTAACGATACGTTACGCGCGTCGCGAGAACCGAGTCATATTACATCCGCGATAACGAGTGTCGCCGACCGGTCTAAGTCACGAGCGAGGACTTTAACCCGAATATGTTCTTTAATTAAATCAATTCGACAATTGTAACCAACTATTCGAATTGTAACATAAGCAACCAAAGTGTAATCATTCAATCGGGTAATTATAATAATTAAATAAAGGGTTAAATGTAATCAGTGGTAATAACCACTCGAAATTGTAAAGTGTAATAATAAATAAAAAGGGGTTATTTTAATAAAAGTGTGGTGCAGTGAGTGTTTGTTCTACGACCTTGACCACTTCCCTCGTTTTCCTCGTGGGTTCCAACCCTTTGAGCGGATCGAATCCCAAATTAATATCTTGTTGCACCGAGAGGTGCAACACTTTGTTTATAACGTACTGAATGTTGCAAAGTGTATGAGTGGATGCAGTGGGTTCAGCCCCCCCTGCGAGGGGGCTCTATGACTGTTAAAAATAACCTAACTCAACCCATTCAGTGGTGTGAGATAGCTCTCGTTTTGCGTATAAAGTCGAAACCCACGTGCAACAGTACAATCATTAAAATGCTTTCACATAGAAAGTCACACACCTGTACTGTTGCACGTGGGTTTCGACTTTCTACGCTAAGCAAGAGCTACCTCACACCACTAAATGGATTGGATTAGGTTATTTTTAACAGTAGTGGATCCCCCCCGCAGCGGGGGGCGGAACCTACTGTATGTACACATACGACTTCTATAATTATACTTTTGCACGTGGATTTCGATTTTCCACGCGAAACGAGAGCTACCTCACACCACTAAATGGGTTGGGTTAAGTTATTTTTAACAATAGTGGAGCCTTCCCGCAGGGGGGCGGAACCTACTGCATTCACATGAAGCGACTCTAACCCAACCTCTTTCTGTGCTAAGAAGCTAGCAACTTCCATGTCGCTTTATGTTATAAAGTGTATGAGTGGATTGGGGGAGGTGAGAGTTACTTTGCGTGGAAAGTTTAACGTTTCTGAACAGGAAAAGGTGTAGAATAGTATTTAATATCATACATGTATAGCAGAAATGATACGTTAATTTTGAAACTTTTTGTTAATAACTTTTTAACGAGTAAGGTCCGACGATTAAAACTTCCTCAAGGTCACTCAGGGTCATGACCTTGACAACATATGTCAAGGTGAAGGTCATTGGGGGGGTCTCCCCTAATCTACATTTTTACCAAATATATATATATAGGCAGGGCTGGGTAATATTTAAAATAGTTCCATTTTAAATACATATTTAAAATAGAAATGGCATTTTGCATTTTCCATTTTAAATAGTTTTTTGGAAAACCATTTCCATTTTATATTTGAAATGGAATCATGTCTATCATTTAACCATTTATAAAATAGGTAAATGGTTTTTTTATGTATTCATAAATTTTCCCTTAAGAAGAATCAAGTATCGTGGTTGGTGAGAACACAATTTCTTCTATGACGATGTTGTCTGATACATTTAAAAAACAATTGTTACTCAAAGCAAATAGTGCGTTTATTAAATTAAATAAAACTGTATTACTGTAAAATGTATTTTTTTAAACAAATATTAAAATCTTTTTAGGACTGTATAATGATAAACAACAATAAGAAGAAGGAAGTTAATAACAGTCAAAGCTGGATCACAATGCTTATTATAATTATGTGTGAATTTTGTATACTGCGTATGTAGTACTCCCATATAAATATTATTTATCATTATACAGTCTTAAAAAGATTTTAATATTTGTTAATACACGTCGATCCTGAAAAAGACGTTATTCCTACTTTAGATAAATATTGCGAAGAAT
>NW_017280252.1:148707-153116 GCF_001594065.2 Cyphomyrmex costatus | reverse complement strand
AGGGTGTCAATTAAGTCCCGGGACGGCTGAATATTTTCTCATGTAAGGTATTTTTGAAAAAGGTCAAGGTCATTTCTGAAGTAATTTTCAACGAGGAATTCAACGGTGACCTTCAATTTGACCTTGAGCTTGACCTTCAAGATCATTTCAAGGTTAGGTTAGGTTTTTTAAATATATACCCCCTTTTTTGACACCGGCAATCGAAAGAGCGGGAAATTTTACGTTTAGATATGTACTAAGTCATAGGTAGTGTTTGATCTTGAGGGTCACTCTAAGGTCATTTAAACTCGAGCAAGGTCTGGATATCTTTTGGAATAGATGGTTTTCAATTTTTTTTTTAACGACCAAAACTAATAACTTTAACAAGGCGTATTTAGTAGTGACCTAGAGCATGACATTGAAGATGACCTTCAAGGTTGTTTCAAGGTCAACTTTTTTTATTTACTTTTAGCATTACCCAGGAATAACGACGTGGACGTAGTAAAATCTATTCCCTTTGGGGTGCTTGATTAGCGTGAGTCCCCTCGCCTCTCACGTCCGGGGTGCTTGATTAGCGTGAGTCCCCTCGCCTCTCACGTCCGGGGTGCTTGATTAGCGTGTTTTCTTTCAAGATTCGAAGTTTAGCGTAGATGTTCAAACTGCAAACCTTGAGCTTCTTGACAAAAAGGTATGCGGTTGTAAAAATGAGATACAGCATTACGAATTATCACTCTATCAATTAAAGCGGCCTCTTGCATAATCCGATTCCGCAGTTCATCTAAGTTTTGTGGTTGAGTGGCGTATACTTTACTCTTTAAGTAACCCCAAAGAAAATAATCAAGAGGCGTCAGATCAGGGGATCTAGCAGGCCACTCGATTTCACCTCTTCTTCCAATCCACCTATGAGGAAACTGAGTATCTAAATACGCTCGAACGTCCCTACCGTAATGAGCGGCTGCTCCGTCCTGTTGAAACCATGTATCATCATAATTATTACCTGCTATTTCTCTTATTCTTGGTATAGTTTGATTTCTGAGCAGCTGTTCATACATACCGGCATTGAGATTACCATCAATAAAAAAGGGCCTACAAGTGTATCATTCAAGATGCCAGCCCAAACATTTAGCTTTTGTGGATATTGTGTGTGACTGTCCAACATCCAAGCAGGATTTGTTTCGGACCAGTATCTGCAATTGTGTCTATTCACTTCACCTTTTAAAGTGAAAGTAGATTCATCTGAAGAAACTATATTGTACAAAAAAAGAGGATCTTCATCGATTCTGTTCATCATCGTTTCGCTAAATTCGATCCGACGATCAGGATCATCTTCATTAAGCTCCTGTACCAAATGAATCTTGTAAGGATGAAAATGTATGCTTTTCAAAACTTTACGTACTGTTTCATGAGAAACGTCATGCTCATTACCGGCTCTACGTAGACTAAGATGCGGGTTTTCAACAAATGCTTGAGCAATTTCAATCTGTTTCTCCTCAGATGCTACAGATTTTGGCCGACCAGTTCTCTCAAGGTCCTTGACAATCCCATTATCCATAAAGCGCCGTACAGTCCTTTCGACTGTAGATTTTGAGACAGGACTTAACCCGTCTCCGTTACGAAAAGTGCGATTAAATAGCACCCGAACTTCATTATAAGATCGCACTCGATCTCCCCAACCACGCATCATTAATAGAGATACCCTCTCTTGCTCCGAAAGTTTAGCATACGCCATAATGTTTAATGTCGTGTGTAAATCGTAAATCGTAGTTGAGTGGTAGATGACAATACATCAACATTTATCGTACATCGACGTAAACGCTCCCAATCAATAAAAAAATGAGTTAGCATTATGTTAAACAACCTGGGCAAAATTCCGAGTTAACTCGTCCAAACGAAGTTGTCACCGTATGCACAGTGGCGAGTTTACTCGTCATAACACGTATTTGTGTGTACGATAACTGTTGATGTATTGTCATCTACCACTCAACTACGATTTACGATTTACACACGACATTAAACATTATGGCGTATGCTAAACTTTCGGAGCAAGAGAGGGTATCTCTATTAATGATGCGTGGTTGGGGAGATCGAGTGCGATCTTATAATGAAGTTCGGGTGCTATTTAATCGCATTTTTCGTAATGGAGACGGGTTAAGTCCTGTCTCAAAATCTACAGTCGAAAGGACTGTACGGCGCTTTATGGATAATGGGACTGTCAAGGACCTTGAGAGAACTGGTCGGCCAAAATCTGTAGCATCTGAGGAGAAACAGATTGAAATTGCTCAAGCATTTGTTGAAAACCCGCATCTTAGTCTACGTAGAGCCGGTAATGAGCATGACGTTTCTCATGAAACAGTACGTAAAGTTTTGAAAAGCATACATTTTCATCCTTACAAGATTCATTTGGTACAGGAGCTTAATGAAGATGATCCTGATCGTCGAATCGAATTTAGCGAAACGATGATGAACAGAATCGATAAAGATCCTCTGTTTTTGTACAATATAGTTTTTTCAGATGAAGCTACTTTCACTTTAAAAGGTGAAGTGAATAGACACAATTGCAGATACTGGTCCGAAACAAATCCTGCTTGGATGTTGGACAGTCACACACAATATCCACAAAAGCTAAATGTTTGGGCTGGCATCTTGAATGATACACTTATAGGCCCTTTTTTTATTGATGGTAATCTCAATGCCGGTATGTATGAACAGCTGCTCAGAAATCAAATTATACCAAGAATAAGAGAAATAGCAGGTAATAATTATGATGATACATGGTTTCAGCAGGACGGAGCAGCCGCTCATTACGGTAGGGACGTTCGAGCGTATTTAGATACTCAGTTTCCTCATAGGTGGATTGGAAGAAGAGGTGAAATCGAGTGGCCTGCTAGATCCCCTGATCTGACGCCTCTTGATTATTTTCTTTGGGGTTACTTAAAGAGTAAAGTATACGCCACTCAACCACAAAACTTAGATGAACTGCGGAATCGGATTATGCAAGAGGCCGCTTTAATTGATAGAGTGATAATTCGTAATGCTGTATCTCATTTTTACAACCGCATAGCTTTTTGTCAAGAAGCTCAAGGTTTGCAGTTTGAACATCTGCGCTAAACTTCGAATCTTGAAAGAGAACACGCTAATCAAGCACCCCAGACGTGAGAGGCGAGGGGACTCGTCCGGACGTGAGAGGCGAGGGAACTCACGCTAATCAAGCACCCCAAAGGGAATAGATTTTACTACATCCACGTCGTTATTCCTGGGTAATGCTATAAGTAAATAAAAAAAGTTGACCTTGAAACAACCTTGAAGGTCATCTTCAATGTCATGCTCTAGGTCACTACTAAATACGCCTTGTTAAAGTTATTAGTTTTGGTCGTTAAAAAAAAAATTGAAAACCATCTATTCCAAAAGATATCCAGACCTTGCTCGAGTTTAAATGACCTTAGAGTGACCCTCAAGATCAAACACTACCTACGACTTAGTACATATCTAAACGTAAAATTTCCCGCTCTTTCGATTGCCAGGTGTCAAAAAAGGGGGTATCTATTTAAAAAACCTAACCTAACCTTGAAATGCCTTGAAGGTCAAGCTCAAGGTCGAATTGAAGGTCACCGTTGAATTCCTCGTTGAAAATTACTTCAGAAATGACCTTGACCTTTTTCAAAAATACCTTACATGAGAAAATATTCAGCCGTCCCGGGACTTAATTGACACCCTGTATATACACATAACTAATGTATTCCAAAGAATAATACAAGAACCTGTAATTCAACCAATTATAACCTTATTATGTTACTCAAGATTTTAAAAATAAATAATAGATCTTAGTACTTAATCTATATTAAAGTGTCCGATTTAATTTAAACTTTCCTCCGCATTCCCAACCGTTGCCTCAGTGTCGCACTCAGTCCATATCCCAGGCTATAAGGATTGAGTTCCTTGGCCTAAATTAGAGGGACCGACGGACGCGCGGCTCGAATAGAGTTATAGTGTGCCACATGTGGCACACTGACCTAATTTCGGGCCCTTCAAGCGCGTTCGACTGTCTCTCGTGACGCTCCGTAACTGACACGATCGAGAGACAGAGCGGCGTCAGTTACGTTCTTCCGAAGCCTCCTCCTTACCCCGGATACTTCCCTCTAAATAAAGAATCCTGAGGCTTGGACGTAACATATCAGTTACTTTTCATGGTAATATATTATTATTACATAAAAAGATTTAAATTTTTGAGTATCCTTTTTTGAACATGGTTTAAATTTTTAATTTTTATGATATAAATTTTTTCGGATATAATTTACTTTTTAGAGTACAAATATATCACAAATATATAAAAAAATAATTTAAAAATATTATAATTAATACGTTGAGAATGGCGAATAAGAGTCAATCTAAATCTGATAATATATTCTAATATTCTATATTGCGAAGAATAT
>NW_017280252.1:141935-148040 GCF_001594065.2 Cyphomyrmex costatus | reverse complement strand
CGCAACAATTAAGAAGAGGGGACATTTAAAAATCAGATTATTTGGGGGGACTATATATAATTAGAACGTTATTTCTCACTTTGGATAAATATTGCGAAGAATATTACTACGTCGACCCGCCATCAGAGGTCTATCGATATTCGCAAATTCTCGCAAGTGCTGAGACACGCGTATATCTCTTTATATAGAATCTCGATTTAATAACTTACACCGGCGTCTAAGGTAGGCTTCCACTACAATACCTTACTGATGAGTCCAGTAGTGGAAGCCGGGACGAAACGCCAAACATTACGTGATATTCTTCGCAATATAAAATATTAGAATATATTATCAGATTTAGATTGACTCTTATTCGCCATTCTCAACGTATTAATTATTGTTTATAAAAAGAGTCCTTTATTTCTTCAATTAAAAATATTATATAATGAAAGAGAGTGAAATACGACGAAAAAAGGGATGGTGGGGGTTGGTGTTGGGGTGGGGGAGTGGTAGGGGGGGTAGGTCCGGTGGGTCGAAGATGGTGGAGGTGCGAATGAAAGATGAGAGAGGATGTTAAAAAGTTGTAATGACGAAAGAGAGTAAAATACGGCAAAAGAGAGGGGTTGTGGGTGTAGATGGTGGTGAGGGGGGGACGTATGGGGAAGTAGAGTCCTAGATATGAGAGAAGCGCAACCAATGTTCCGCACCCTGATTGGCTGATGACTGTCAGCCAATCATGACATTCATTCCGTGGTATTCAAAATGACTGACTAATAGACGATTGGTGGATTTCATAGTTCGTCTACAAACGACGCCATTTTTAATACTGTTTTTAGTAATTTTGCGATACTGCTTAAGCCGGTTGCGCTTCTCTGATATCTAGAACTCTATGGAGGAGAAGGTCCGGTGAGTCGAAGATAGTGGAGGTGCGAATAAAAAGTGAGAAGAAAGTTTTAAAAAGTTTTAATGCGGCCTTGAATGCGTATAGAGAAGAAAGAGAAGAAGAAGGAGACGTTTCTTAATTTTTCATTAAAATCATCTCTTTTCGACCACTTATATCTCTAGAACGGCTTGACCGATTTTAAATTTTTGTGTTAAATTACTCGTGGGGATGCCGCCTTTCAGAATATATAACGTTTGATTCAAAATTTTTTTTATATTTTAGTAGTTATGCACCCCCCAAAAATGTACTCTGGTGGCTCGGGATAAGATACTTGTAGTGTCTATTATTATTAACCTTTCATATATTAACTAGTAGTTTTTGAACATGGCTGGAGACACTACCGCGTCTCCTGATACCTTGTTAGTACAAGAAATACTATGAGTCTCTGCTTGAGCAAAATTTCAAAGGATGACAAGACGTTTATAATATTAAATACCGCAACATAATCCATTGTTTCACGGTTTTATCATTGTAACCTTTGACTGACGAACACATTTTACATAATGGACAACCATAGTCTTTATCTAACGTTTATAATTGACTTCAATTGTTCAAGCATTTGAATTTATAACACGACAATATAAGAATCTTTTATTTCCGTTATTAAAATCTAATTTTTGTTAATATTGAGAATGACCCGATCGGTGTCGAAACGTTTGTTTTATTACTCTCTCTTGTTTATTGTTTATTTATAATATATTGTCTTTATTCCTTTTGAATTTTATCGTTTTAATTTGGCTTGTTGTCCGTTACACTACATTAATTTTTATTTATTATTGTCGAGTCTTCTCTCAATATTATTATTTAATATATTTTCTTATTTTTTTATATTATGTATTCAACTATTCTCAAGATTGTTTTTACAATTACACAATAAAAAATCTCTGTTACATTTGTTATAAATTCTCTCAAACTATAGTGCTCTTACAAGACATTTAACACCGCCAATCACAAGTGCGACTTCGACGTCTGAAATGGAGGCATCCGATATTGAAAGTGTACAGGCACTCGTGAACACGCAAAACGAGCAGATCCTTAGACTCTTAAATGTCGTACAGGAAATATCACCGCAATTGCTTGGCATGGACGCTTTGAAGACTAACAAAGGTACAGTCTAAGTGGATTTAAAGACTTATTTCTCAATGTTAAATTATTTATAATAGAATAATAAAATAGTCAAAACTAGATGCATTCAAAACTTTATTAGGCGAGACAAAATTGAGAGGCAGTGCGATAAAGAAAGTCAAGAATTATTATCAAGAGATGGCATGGGGTACACTGTCTAGTATTTTAGATCACGTGATATTGTGGTGGTCACGAGAAGCCCTTGCGACTCATCACAGCCACGGTGCTCAGCATCTCAAGGATTGGTTGCGGAAATTTATTCAAGGGAATGAAGGTATGCCTTTTTTCTTTAAACCACTTCTCATTTTTAATTTATAATATATTCTTGAGGAGATATAATATAGTCTTGAGGAGAGTACTACTATCTTTAAAATTTTAGTTTCTCCTACGGTTAGATCAGCGCTGCAAAATTTATGCGATGCGCTCGGATATCATACGACCATCACTGCTTGGGACCAGATGTTTAGATTAGCCTATACCTCGGCCTTTCAATGCCGTTCGAAACCAACAGCCACAGAAGTAAGTACTTTACAAAGAAAACATTCAATTTAGAATTTCAAGGATATTTGTTTAATAAAATGCATTAATAAACGTAAGAGAAAAATAAAGTCGTAACAAAAATAGGATTAATAATAGAAAAAGAAGAAAAACAATAAATTTTCTATGCATACACAGAATTTGTTAAAGCATCAAAAAATATAGGTAAATACAGATCTGAAAACAATTGTGTGGTCTATTAAATTAATTATGTAGGAAACATAATCATGATGAGTAATGTTACAAAAATTTAAATAAAAGTTCTTAATATAAAATCAACAATAACATAATAAAGGACTAATAAAAGTCAAAAGATTAATGTGCAACAAATTTAAAAAAAAAGGCTACATTTTAATAATATCTTGATTAATTACAATAAACGCACGCATTACATGTTTCGGCTGTATGATTCAGCCCTCTTCGGATACTTGTGCAATAGATTAAAATTTAACTTGTGTTTCGAAATAAAAATATCGCACACGCACGCGCACGCACCCGTCTCATGAAGCTTCAACAGAAAACCAAATCTATCCACTATAAGTGAGTAAGCCTCACTCCTTCTTTCTAACTCTACGATAAGTTTATCAATTATCACATTGAAAGTGTTAATCCTAAATTTATCAGCCCCTGTTAAATTATCAGTAACTGTAGAACCATCAGGTAATTTTTTTATTACTTTCCTCTTTTTTGTATCTGCATATTCATGAATTACAAAATTACCTAGATTTTTGACTTCCTCTTCGAATTTCGAAAAAACATTACGTAAATTTTTAACGAATTCGAGCAGAGATAAAAGCATATTATTCGCTGTGCATAAATCTAATTCTACCTTTTGAATGTAGTTGCTAACACTATCAAATCTATTCAAAATAGAATACCAAAATACAGTCATGAAACCATTTTGAAATAATGTTAATTTGTTGGCTAAAGTGCGGGCTTCGTGACGAACATCGGCTTTTTGAGACTCGTCGTTACTTATAGTAATCAATGCCTTATAAATGCCTTCATAATTTTGTTTTAAATCTTTTGTAGCATCGCTTCGTCGCGACCAACGAGTAGTTGACAAACTATGTAAATGAGCTTCGCATGTAGCTTTCAAAACTTCCCATCGATGAGTAGAACATGTAAAAAAATTATAAAGTGATTGTAATAGAAGAAAAAACTGTATGGCATGCAAGCATACTTCTGCAGAACATTCTCCCACTAAATTAAGCGAATGTCCGATACATGGTGAGAATAACGCCAAACCGTTTTCTTGCAGTATATGAGCTTGTAAACCTTCATATTTTCCTGATATGTTTGCGGCGTTATCATATGACTGAGACCTACAGTCGCGTATAAATATATCATGTTTCTCAAATAAACCTGACAATTCTTCTTTTAACGATTTGCCCTTATGGCTATGAATAGGAATAAAGCAAAAAACCTCTCATATATATGTGAATTCAAGTAATATCGGAAGATTACTGATAATTGATTTGTACGAGAAACGTCAGGTGTAGAATCGACAATAAGCCCCCAGTATTTCGCATCTTTCATTTCATTTTTAATGCGTTCCAGTAGAACATCCCCCATTAAAATAATAAACTCTTCGCACACAGTTTTTGATAAATATGAAACGTTTCCTTGACCTTTATCTCCATAATTTTGAATATGTTGTTTGAGAAAAGGATCAAACTCCGCGATTAGTTCCAAAGCGCCTAAATAGTTCCCATTATGAGGCGAATTAAAATGTTCGTCTGAACCCCGTAAAGCAAGGCCTCTTTCACCAAGAAAACGGATAACCGCTACAACTCGCCTCAAAACTTGTGTCCAATATCTCATTTCTTGCTCGTACTGATCTGTTAAGCTTTTATCGATATGCTCTTTTTGTTTCATGTATTGAATACAATTTATTGTACAATTTTTGTGTTCTGAACTACTTTTGTGAGATTCTAGTACTTCATCAACTTTTTCCAATTACAAAAACCCCATTTCACAAACGCATTGTTAGAGTTGTAGATTTACAAAAGTAACAGTAAATTTTTCCAGTCGATTTTGAATACATAATCCATTTCCTTTCGATTCTTTCGCCATTTTTCAGTACTCTTTTAAAATGTTTTGCTGAAAAGTATCTATTCTGTGTATTATATTCTCGCTTTGAATTTTTGAAATCTGAGTCTTTATTTTGAAAAAACGAATATCCTTTATTCAAATAATCACGATGTTCAGTGTCAGTAAAGTGCAGTGGCCATAACGCAGGATCTGCATGAACAGTTAGTATATCTAAAATTGCAATAAAGAAGTAATCAAAATATATTCAAATTACTATCAAACTATAAACTATTATAAAATAAATTTTTATATTTGATAATTGTAAATTACAGTTACTCACCTAAAGATATTTCATCGACACTTCGTAATGCTCGATCATCATTTTCACATTCAACTGTTAATTTTTTACTTTCTACATCACTATGATCAGCAGTGTCTACAATATAGCCGCTTGCTATATGATTTTTAGTCACTGTGTCATTTTTTATGACACATATATCTGATCCAACTTTTTCTAATTGATCCTCAAACTTATCATTATTTTCAGTAATACCACTTTCAGTATGTTCGTCATTCTCGCTCTCTTGTTGACTACGTTCAATTGAAAAAAAATTTGTAACCTTGTGATAGTTTTTTTGCACGTATGCTTCTTTTTGTTTTGCTTCTTGTCTTTTTTGTGCACCACTCTTTTGTATTCTCTTCATTTTGATAATTAGTATAAAATCAACGTACAGAAAAAACGGGCACTGCGTTCGTGTCAGACGCTTACAAAGAAATAAGCTACTGGCTACTAATAAATACTGCATATCGAACAGGCATAAACACGAGAGCAGCAAGCTTTTGTTTTTCCGCGAAATTAGCAGACCAGCGCCCGAGCCGCTGTGTGCCATCGCTGCTAGCCGCATATGCGATGCATCTCCACGAATCAACCGTACAAAATAACAACACACATACTCTAAAAAAACATGCGCGTTTACGTTACTCATTCTCTTCTGTGAAACAAAGATCATTTAAAACATAATAATAAATTTTTTATTAATACCTTTTAGATTTTTATTTAGGATGCAATAAATTAAAAAAAAATTAAAATAATTGGTAAACCTTTACAAAAGGGGACCACCTTCCGATGACCTTGACCTTGACATATGTTGTCAAGGTCATGACCCTGAGTAACCTCTGGCAGGTATTAGCCGTCGCTCGTCCTTCGTTAAAAAGTTATTAACAATCAAAGTTTTAAAAATAACGTCTTATTTCTGTTATATACCATCTTAAACATTATTCTACACATACATTTTGACTTCCTACACTACACGAACACCAATTCCTTCCCCCCCCTCCAAGGGGCGTTCGACTTCTATGATTGCACTGTTGCAATTTTAAAATTAAGGTATAATATATAATACATGTATGATATTGAGTACTATTCTACACTTTTCCCTGTTCAGAAACGTTAAACTTTCCACGAGAAATAACTTTCACTCCCCCCC
>NW_017280252.1:140594-141596 GCF_001594065.2 Cyphomyrmex costatus | reverse complement strand
GGGGGGGGGGTGAAGGTTACTTCGCGTGGAAAGTTTAACGTTTCTGAACAGGGAAAGGTGTAGAATAGTACTTGATATCATACGTATATAGCAGAAATGAAACGTATATTTTAGAACTATGATTGTTAATAACTTTTTAACGAAGGACGAGCGACGGCTAAAACCTGTAGGAGGTTACTCAGGATCATGACCTTGACATCATATGTCAAGGTCAAGGTCATCGGAGGATGGTCCCCTTTTGTAAAGGTTTACCAAATAATTTTCTTACAACAGTTGGGAAACTGATCAGTAACTGTACATCGATTTACATGAACACATAAAAAATGTACTAAGGTGCCTAGCTTTTAAAAATATTGTTACGTGATCAACGCTGCGCGGGGCCCTTCCGACCATGGGGCCCGGGGCTATAGACCCCCCAAGCCCCTAGCTAAATCCGCCTCTGGCTTCTCTATATTCATTAAATAATGTATCGTCAAGTAATGAATAAAATGAGTAAATATTAGCAGCAACGGAAGCTTTTATAACCATTTTAATACCATTATCCACGTAAATAGTACGCAGAATATACGCAGAAATAGTACATTATTTTTAAATCTTGTTTGGTTAATAACTTTTTAACGAAGGACGAGCGACGGGAATGGTCAATGACCTTGACCTTCTTGAGGGTCAAGGTCGAGGTCAAGGTCACTCGGAAGTCTTTTGAGGCTGACTGTGTAATTCGAAATATTTACCCAATCTACATTATAATAGCAATGCTAAATAATTATTACTTATATATGCAACAAAAGAATATATACTTTATGTATGTTTACTTTGAACTGGCACCTTCAATAATATATGAGTCATTTTTCATGGTAATATGTACCATTTCATTATCTTTCAATAATAAAATGTATTACGTTATAATAAACAATTTGGTATAAGAATTCCTTTAAAATTAATATTGATCTTCTGTGATTTATTTTTAAAAAACTGTTATATACATATATATATATATATATA
>NW_017280252.1:119751-139679 GCF_001594065.2 Cyphomyrmex costatus | reverse complement strand
TTAGTAAGAGGAATCAACAGGCTGAATATCTCTTTACAACAATAAAATAGTAAGTAAGTAATAGTTAGTTGTTATTTTTCAATTTTTTTTAAACTTATTTATTGAAATACTTTCATTCATTACACATAAAACAATTTTTATGAAAAGTTTTTTATAGCACTGAAAAATTTTTTAGTGCAACTACACTATAAATAGGAATTAACTACATACTGTTTTGATATTTGGTACATAAATCCAGTGGTTGTATAAAAAAAAACTGTTAAAAAATAATCAAATTCAATGAAAATATGTCAAATAAACGTATTAATTGGAGGCTTACCCGCAGTGCAAAAAAATTTTTTAGAGTTCTGCCAAATTTTTTCATTGTAAGTACACCGTATTGAAGTAATTTTCCGTTGGGTATGACTTTTTATACGGACAGAGTCATCGTAGAGAATTAAATGCCGATAAAATGCAAAATCCCCATGTTATTTGTATGGAAAAAAAGAAGTGCTCGGTGGCACGGCTTAATTTTAATTTATCGGACTATATTGAGTTTCTACATTAATTTTTGGTGCCAAAGAAGAGATCTAGGGGGCGAACAAACTGATTTTTGAAATTTGGGAAATAACGGACACCCTAATATATATATAATAGATTAGTTGAAACAACAACATATATTTTTACATGTCAGACCGGATTGGGAAATGTTTTGTCTCATTGCCGCTATTATAAGAGTGAAGGATACTGTTGAGGATATCGAATTTTAATAACATTGGAGGGGATACGGTTTTAAAACAGTTCGCGCAACATTATTGTATCAGTCACTCTAACGATTTCAATCAGTATGGATTCTCACGTTCAACATGAATTGTAAGTGTATCACTTATATCTATGATAAATATTCTATATCTATGAAAATATTCTATATTTATTCTTTATTGCAGTACACTTAACATTACGGGGAGGACATTTGCACTAACACCCGCAGCGTACAAATTTCTGGAGATCGGGATCGTCGCGGGACCGATGTCCTACGTGGAAATTGCGATTGGAGACACCCGAGGCACCCGCGTCATCCTGCCGTACGCTACGTGGACGATGTTCATCGAAAAACGGGCCAATGTCGAACGATTGGTGCAGTCGACTACTCCATCATTATTGATGCTTCAAAACCTTGTGATGTAACTTGTTAAAATACGCGATGTGAGCACAGTGAAATTATCTTTATGTATAAGTGCATGTATATGAAACCGTCTACCGTACTCTTTATGCTCGATCTAGAACAATGCGTCGATCATGCATATTTCGAATTGTGTAAATATACGAATAGTGTAAGAGATAAATTTAAATATTTCGTGACTTTTTTACGTCAAAATTGTATTGTGAATAAATTTGAAGCGGTAAATGCTTTGCGTAAGATTTATGATAGAAATTCTAATATCGAATGCGAATTAATAATGTATGCTTTAGGTGATATTGTATATCATGCATTACATGATAAATAAATAAATAAATAAATAAATAAATGTATGTGTACATTAAACGTATATTTCTTTAACTTACCATTTTCCCAAGCCTTTCCTCTAATTAAGTATTAGCGCGTTCTATAACGTGTTCTAACATGTCTTAAATTTATTGCGACAAGTTTCAACTTTTCCAAAGGGACGATTTTATCGCAGTCGTAAAGATAAACTCTATTGTTATTATTGACGTCGTCCCTATAGACAAAAAAAAAGGTTTCGATACGGTTAGAGTGCCTTCTTACGATATATTGTACGGTATGCTCGATAGCAGTTACACTGAAAAATAATTGATTGCGTAGTCATTTCTTAAAACTCGAAAATATCTGTTTAATTAAATCGCGTGCGAGAAGGAAACGGAACGAGAGGAAGAGAGAGAACAATATAGTAAGTACAGAACTGCAATAGGCGGGAGAGAGAGGACAACGGGGTAGAAAGAGAGCGCAATAGGTACGAGAGACAATACGTGGGAGAAGAGAAGGAACAAAGTCCCCCTTCCCGCAGACCCCTCCCCTGTGACGTACTACCCCCCCTTCCCTCTAGGGCCCGGCGCGACACCAGCGCCGCCTGGTGGCGGCTCTGTATCCGTGTGAACTTCCCCCTCCCTGCCCCCTCACACATACACATACCCCATATACATACACGCACTAACCATAGTGAGTTAGAACCGGCCTATATATCATACTCTACTGATATCAAATCTTTTGTACAAATGATACATATTATTAGATTTAAGTAAATAAAGATAATATCACGTAGGTTTTTAAAGATGGTACATATTACGTTAATTGTGATCCATAACTTCAACATGGTTTTTTTCTTTTTCTTGTGTACAATATATGAGATTGTACATCAAATCTGCTAATTTGATGGTGGCATTCTCTCGATCATATAAGGATGAATTTATATTTTGTATGCTGAGGATAACTCCAAAGAAGAGTCAAAACGTTCAGAAATAATTTTTTGATTTGTTGAATTTTTTAATTTACCAATAAACGGATTATAACTCACCACTAACTGAGTTGACTCTCATTTACCTGTTCTTGGGAACACTTTACATCGTCTTTCTAAAGAAGAGAGTCCGTAAGAAGATTACATTTTATTGAATCTGAAAATAATATTTTTCTTATTGCGAAAAATATTGTTACCTCGGCCGGGAGTCGAATCCGGATCGCCTGCTTAACGCGCAAGTGTCTTAGCCAATTAGACTACCGAAGCCTTAATAATATTCCTCGCAATAACTGGTATATGTGAAATGACAAACGTTAAATAAAAACAATTGTTAATTAATTTTATTTTACTTAATAATATAATACATATATAATAATAATATAATACATATTTAACATAATAATATAAATAAATTAAAATTGAAAATAGAACTCTCGAGAATGTCAAATAACGAAAAAACGAAACAGGCTAATGAGAGTCAATACTGCGGTAATTAATGCGACTTAATAATTATTTATTATTTGACTTATTGTTATAAGTTGTGTTTATAATAAATAATTATTAAGTCGCATTAATTACCGCAGTATTGACTCTCATTAGCCTGTTTCGTTTTTTGTTATAATAATATAAATAAAAAATACTTTTTGGAAAAAAGTGTAATAAGCAGGAGTCGAATCTAGGAATCGACAGATTGGTAGTCTACAGCTGAGCTCCGGAGCTACGCCATCTTCTCGACAATGGGCTTAACGCGGGAAGTATAACGGTGTAAACTTTAAGCCGGTTTTTCTCAAAAATAGCTGAGTTGTCTCTTATCCCTTTACCAAAGTACTCTAATACTAGAATACTTTAACATATATAAGACTTTTCAAAATCGGTGATTTCAAGTTCGCGCTCTCCCCTTGTAAGACGCTTGAAGTGACCGTTCAGCCATAAAGATGCTATCTCTACATCGTCACTCCATGCACCCCCTTTTGTTTGTTAGATGACAAATAACCATTCAAATTAATTGTTTTGTAGGAAACCGACACCGGTCAAATGTTTGTTGAGCTGTTCCAACTGTTGGTTACGCTCAGTAACGAATGCGAGGTGGGCGGCGAATGGGTGATAGGAGCACCCTTGGTAGAACTGTCATTGTCGGAGCAGATCGTCGTATTGCACAGGATGGATCACTCGGTGCATACGGCGAGATTGTGGGCTATTCAAGAGACCAAGATTATAGCCCACACTTGGGATTTGGACGTATTTTTTCTCCTAGTTAAGGGTGACGTAGTAAATGGTCTTGAAGCGCTGTCTTATCTCAAGGTATTTCTAAAACATATTTTTTATAAAAGAAATACACTGTATTTATTTCCCATCGATTGATTTTAGCTCGCTGATCACACGACAGCATTGTTCATGAATTCTATTAGCGTCCAAGTATATGTGTGCACAAAGATGAGAGCGAAGATCGTTTCCGAAGTCAAAGCGAACATAGAATTACTTCAGGTATGTAATACTACACTGTTAGAAATTTTTGTAGGAATTTTCAGAAACGTGTGACTGAAGCAGTTATCGTTTCTGAAATTTACTAAGTGAGAAAGAAAATTTCAGAAACAGTAACTGCATAAAGCTTCAATCACCCGATTCTGAAAATTCTGTTACTTTAACTGAAAATTTAAGAAGGTTCGAGCGTTAATCGAAATTCAATTTAAAGACTTAATTTTTTAATATGATGTAGATAAACACTGTATACAAATAATCCCACAATTTAAGCAATATTGACCGTATAGTTTTATTGTCATGTCATTCTGAAATTCACCATTTTAACATAGCGTCTTATGGGAGACAGCGGTTCCGAAGTAGATAATTACCGATTTATACACACTCAGCCAACTTAGGACTTTGAAAAACTAGGATTTGACAGATAAAATATCAACAATTGTGTACAAAATAGGACAATCGGATTTGACCGTATGTATTTAAAGCTTTATTGTAACAAAGTTTATCTTTACCTCATGGATTGTATTAGTGGTAACAAATAGTAGTAACAGACTTGACAATGCCGCAGGGCACTGATACAAAGCCGATAAAAGCAGCAATGACATTCTCTCTTCATTCTATTTTCCTTTTTGTTTCCAAAATCGGCCTTTATACCGATTCTGCATTTCTCCCTTATAATTTGCTATGCTCACCATAATATGTCATTGCCCGTCGCGAAGTGCCACATTGCAAAGTGTATACTCGACTTCTCGAGTCGTTAACAATCTTACACATTTGTTAATATTCTATTCACTAATAATTTACTAAGAATACAGCACATAAATAATATCCACAATTTATTACACTAATATTGCGCTTGATTCCAAATCACTATGACAACTTTTTTGCAGTTGCATTTTTGACTTCAAAGTAACGCTCGAACCTCCTTAAAGGAATAAAAAAATTTTTATCGGTTTATTAATTTTAATATTAATATATACAGTTTATAATTACCTTGGCACATAAATATAAATAGTAAGATTATATGAGCGAAGTATGTTTATGTAAATAGCTACGTACATTAGTGTGTCATACGTTTGTATACTTAAACATATCAAATGTATAGTGTAATTTCAGCCGCGCAACATACACACGAGTTTACGTTACCTAAGCTAGCACACAATATACACCGCGAGCACTATATTTCATATTTTCATGTTATGATACAATATAATAAATATTATAGAACATGCTCCGAGAAACGGCTAAAATTGAATGACGCGCATACTGCACGTGAGCCAAATTAATTTATTAGATAATACAATTAAAAACACAATTAAAAAGCCATCATGACGATCGGGTAGAATAGATGCAACTGCAGGTGTTTCGGGTATAATAAATGATGCTTGAAATACTCTTGTGATTATGCTTGTGATATAAATGCTTTATTGCACAAAATGCTTCTTATCCAATATGTCGTTTTGTACAAAGAATGTATAACGAACGAATGAACGCACGAACGAACGAACGTATGAAACGAACTGACACGAACTAAAACGAACTAAAACAAAAGAGCCCCCTTTTCCTCAACTAACGCAAGGATACAAACTTAAAGGAGACAATTCTCTACATGCCGCTCTTTTTTGAAAGAACATTTTTCAACACAAATTAATTAGTTAATAAACTTAAAAGCTATACCTAGCCGACAGATTCTTACCTTCAGGTTCCTTAAGGGATATATTAATAACATAGAAGTAGTATTTAAATATAGTATAATAGTAAGTATTAGATAAACGGAATAAAAAATTTTTTAATTTTTGGGTAAGGCACAAATCCTTTTCGCTGCTCTTTTAACAGTTCCTGTTGCGGTACGGATGGTCACTACTCTGACTATTTTGTCATGACCCGGATGTATTTCTTCAATACGCCCAAGGCTCAATGGTGGCATATTATCTTCTATTAATAATACCAAATCACCCTTTTCTAATTGATTATCTCCTCTTTGCCAACGAGTTCTAGTTTGCAACTGGTGCAAATATTCTTTCTGCCATCGTTGCCAGAAATACTGGCGTATTTTTTGGATATGCTGCCATCTAGTCAGATGATTAGTCTGCGTCTCCAGGTAATTCCACTCTGCTACTCCTTGCAAAGGTGCTTCAATTAGAAAATGCGCCAAAGTAAGAGGTGTTAAGTCATTCGGATCCGCTAATAAGGCTGTCAAAGGTCTACTGTTTAACACACCTTCGATTTCAACTAATAGCGTATAGTATTCTTCGAACGTAAAGAGTAATTCCTTCATAGCGATGACTTTTTGTACTCTTGCCGCAGCTTCCCACAGTCCTCCAAAATGTAGCGAACGTGGTGGGATAAAATGCCACTGTATCTCTTGTACAGCTAACTGTGATGCGATCTGATCCTTTTCTTTGCGTAGAAACTCATATGTTTCTTTCAACTCGTTTGATGCACCCACAAAATTAGTACCATTATCCGAGTAAATGTGCATGCACGTTCCACGCCGGGCACAAAAGCGTCGAAATACTGCCATAAAGGCTTCCATAGTCAGGCTGCTCACCAGCTCGAGATGCACTGCTTTCGTCTTGAAGCATACAAAAACAACTACGTATACCTTAGTGATAGAAATCCTACCTCTTCTATTGCTCTGTCTTAGATTAAAGGGGCCTGCGTAGTCCACTCCACATACTGTAAATGGCCTACTGGATGCTGTAACCCTAGATTCTGGAAGATCTGCCATTATTAACTCTGGAATGTTCGGCCTATATCGAAAACATGGAATGCATTTCTTGATCATCTTCCTCGCTTCTCTTCTGCCTGATAGTGGCCAATATCTAGTTCGCACGGTACTCAATAGCTGTTGCGGTCCACAATGGTGCAACGTCTTGTGTTCTTGCGCTAACAGTATCTCCGTAACGTGATGTTTAGTTGGCAGTACTATTGGGTTTTGATCCAGTGATACGTCTGCTTGTTTTATTCTACCATCAACCCTTATGATGCCTTCCTTATCTAAGAATGGATTGAGAGCTGCAATTGGACTGCTTGGATGCATTAGCTCCTGACGCTTCAGATTATGCAACTCTCTTGGGAAGCACTCTTGTTGAACCATGCGACAGATAGTAATTTCTGCTCTTTGCAACTCTTCAACCGATAGGACTACTGACCTAGGTTTTTCCGATACTCTGATTCTCATCCTCAGACAATAAGCGATAATCCTCTTTAATTTATCAAATGACGAATACTTTTGCAAAATTTCTTGTTCTCTTACCACCGTAAATAATACTTTCTCCTTTGCTTCTGGAATCTCTGTTGTACTGTTAACAGCTATGCTGGGCCACTGATCCTTGTATGGAAGCCATTGCGGTCCATACCACCATAACTTATCCTCTATCAGCTCCTTCACTGTTGCACCCCTAGATAGCACGTCTGCTGGGTTTTGTGACGATAGCACATGTTTCCAATAACATCCAGGTGTTAATGCTTGTATTTCTGTTACTCTGTTAGCATAATATGTCTTCAATTTATGTGGAGAAGTAGCTATCCAGCTAAGCGTAATTGTCGAATTATTCCATAAATATATATCTTTTACTGATAATTTTATTGCTTCAATTACTGCTACGACTAATCGAGCCAGTAGTAGAGCTGCACATAGCTCTAATTTAGGCAGAGATATTCTTTATAATGGTGCCACCTTTGATTTTGATCACATAAGGTAAAATTTATAATTTCCTTGTTCAGTTTTATATACACAATAAATACAAGTTCCGTAAGCTTTCTCTGATGCGTCGCCGAAACCATAAATAGTGATTGTTTGATTTAGATTCTGCGGATTAAAACATCTTCTTATCTGAAGATTACTAAGCTCCAACAATGAGTTATAATACTTGGACCATGTCTCATAAAATGTATCAGGAACTATTTCATCCCAGTCTATATTCAATTTCCATAATTCTTGCATTGCGATTTTGGCTGTTACCGTCACTGGACCGATTGTTTCTAAAGTATCATAAATACTTGTTATCTGCGATAGGATACGGCGCGGCGCTTAGTAGCTTCGTCGTTTTCGTTGAGCTTTATTGAGTATTGTAAAGTATCCTCAGACGCGTTCCAGAGTAGGCCTGATGTTTTTTGCTTGGCGTCTAAAACCATTAGAGGCTCCTTTTCACTTTCTTGGGCTAAGTTTTGCCAATATTCTTTTATCGCTCGCTCTCCACTTTCTGAGTTCAAATCCTGCAGCTCCCAGCAATTCCGATAATTCTTTTCTTAATTTGACTGCCTGTTCTATGGTGTGACTACCTGTTATCACGTCATCCATATAGAAATCCTGCATCAAGGCTTCTGCGGCTGCTGGCCTCGTGATTGCTTCCGGCTGTGTCGCAAGATGTTGTAGGCAACGCATTGCCAGGTACGGCGCAGAAGTTGTTCCGTATGTTATGGTATTCAAGGCGTATGTTTGAATAGCTTCTGTTGGATCTTGCCTCCATACAATCCTTTGTAAATCTCTATCTGTCTCCGTTACCCATATCTGCCTAAACATCATTTTGATGTCCGCTGTTATTACATGCTGATGTAATCGGAATCTTAGCATTATGCTCCACAAATCTTGTTGAAGGTTAGGTCCACTTAATAGCTTTTGATTCAATGCTGCTCCTGTTGACGATTTCGAAGAACCATCAAAAACTACTCTTAATCTTGTTGTCACACTATCGTTCTTTATCACTGGATGATGAGGTAAATAGAATACTTCCTTCGTTGTATTATAATCCGAAGATGTAACTAATGACATGTGTCTTAATTCCTTGTACTTTTTCAGAAACTGATGGAATTCATCATTTAATTGTGGCTGCTGACTGAGTCTTTTCTCTATTGCCAGAAATCTCTTGATCGCCGTGATTTCTGAGTCACCTAGTATAATAGTGTCATCTTTAGGCAAATGTACGATGTATTTACCGTCTGCACCTCTCTTTACTGTTTGTAAGAATTCTTCAACCTCTTGCTCTTGAGCTGAATATCTATGCTCCAACCTCTTTGTTTGCACTTCTTCTTGCTGCCAGAATCTTTCTACCTGATGATTAAGCTCATTATTAACGAGATTACAAACCCGTTCAGTATTACGCATTTTTTAATCAACCAATTCTCCTCCTACTATCCATCCGAGCTGTGTCTCTTGCAGTCTCGGTAATGTGTCGCTTAATTTTCTTTGTTGAGTACCTAATATTTCCTAAAATTTACCGCTTCCTAATAGAATATCTATTTCCCCCGGAATCTGAAAGCTGGGATCTGCCAGACTTAATTCTGCAGGAATATTCCAAAATTGCGTATCGATCCTAACTTGAGGAAGATTTACGGTTATAGCGGGCATAACTAAACAATCTACTGAAGTCGTAATCTCGTTATACATTGATTTAATTCTTATATTAACCGATTCTTTAGCTGTGACACGCATATGATTAATACCGGTAATCGGAACAATATTCTCGGTAGTTCTTAAACCTAACTTCTGTACAATATTCCTAGTTATAATGTTGCTCTGAGACCCGGGATCTAACATAGCTCGACAAACCTTCCATCTGCCCTTCGCATCGCAAACAAATATTTTAGCTGTTGCTATAAAAACTATTGAATCAGGTCCTTTAGCGGCATGTACCGTCACTCTTGCTTCCTTATTCGTGATAGCACAATTCTGTACTGGATCTATCGACGTAACCATCGTACTAGAATTTGCCGCCTTTTCGGTACTTGACAATGTTTGTCCTTGTGCCTTTCAATTTTCCAACGACTCCTCTTTTTCCATATGCAACATAGTATTATGCTTCCTAGAACATAATCTACAAGTAGATGCTATGCATGCTTGCTTATAATGACCCTTACGCAGGCAATTTATACATAACTGACGCTTCCGTACTTCGGTTAACTTATCTGACATAGATAATGCTTTAAACTGATCGCATTTTCAAATATGATGTAAATCATCGCAATATACGCATTTTGACTGTGACATTGTTGCCACTGTTACCTTTTTTGCTGAATTCTTGTTTATTGTGAATTTTACCTGTTCCTGTCTACTCTTTGTACCTTCTACTAGCTCTAGTGTGTGTGCTCGATCTCCCAAGTATTCCTTAAACGCTTCAAGAGTAGGCATAGTATCCAGTGCATTTTTCCTAACCTCGAATTCCCAATCCTTTCGAGTAGCATAATCCAACTTATCGATAAGCAAATAAATAAGGATTGTATCCCAATGAGTGACCGGCTCCTTCAATACTTCTAAAGCTCTAACATGAGTACGCACCACATCGATGAAACTTCTTAACGAAGCATGATTGCTCTTACTTACTGCCTGTAACTCAAAAAGCTCTTTGATATGCTTATTAATAATTAGTTTTTTATTTTCATACCGCTTTGTAATCAAACGCCATGCTGTGACATAATTATCATCTGTTGTTTCTAAAGTGTGAATAACTCGCAATGCATCTACCGTTAATGAACTACGCAAATATTGGAACTTCTGAATATTTGTTAATCTAGTATTAGTATGAATAACTGAGATAAAAGTGTCTTTATACATAAGCCATTGGTCATAATTACCGTTGAATTGCGGAAGTTGTAGCGTTGGTAACTTAACGTTAATTTTATGAACATTTTCATTTACCTGTTGCGTTGGCGGTGGCAGCGCCTGAACCGCTTGTCTTTCTCATACCATTCGCTTGGCTATTGCCAAATACTCAAAATATGCATCTTCCACAGATTGTCTTTCTCTTGCCAATTCTACATCTAAGTTACACAGCTCCTCCAGAGTAGGTGCAGGGTCACGCCCTAATAAAGTTTCTAATTTGATTTCTGCTATGAGCGTTTGCGCCTCATTATATGCACTGTATAGATCCTCGATTCTTTGTATACGTTCGGGTAGCTGTTCTGCTCGTTCTTCGTTATGTTCTCGAACGAATCGAATAAAGGATGTAATCTGACCTTTAATGTTTGTTCGCTTAGCTCTCAATTTCGCCAATGATTCCATTTTGGTTTTGTATGCTATACCACGCCGTTGCGTTCCTCGTGATGAAAATACTTAACCTTGTTTATCGCGCAATGCAGCGCTTACTTGCTTTTGTATATAAATTTTGCTCGAACCTTTTTCCGAGCATCCGGCTCGAAGGACCAATGTTTCGGATATAATAAATGATGCTTGAAATACCCTTGTGATTATGCTTGTGATATAAATGCTTTATTGCACAAAATGCTTCTTATCCAATATGTCGTCTTGTACAAAGAATGTGTAACGAACGAATGAACGCACGAACGAACGAACGTATGAAATGAACTGACACGAACTAAAACGAACTAAAACGAAAGAGCCCCCTCTTCCTCAACTAACGCAAGGATACAAACTTAAAGGAGACAATTCTCTACAGCAGGCTTACTATAACTTCATTTCGCGAATGCTCGATGCCACTACCACCCAGCATTATTTTTAAATAATACGGTTTGGTTGCGTAAAAATGCATTTGATATAATAACTCTCGTTAAAAAGGCGACCATGTTTAAGGAGAGTTCATAAATTTTGCCATATTTCGTCATATTTACGATTAACACTGAACGTACCATGACTGGTCAAATGACCGGTTGTAAACTTTTGATTAGAAAATTCATATAAAATGTTATCGCTTTTTCACATTTAACCTCATGACTTTTTCTATTAAATATATACAATTAATTTTACATCATTTATTTATATTTTTATTTGTTAAATCTGATAAATACGAGTAGCCTAGCGTTATTTACCGCGACAGGTCATTTGACCAAGAGAAATATTTATTGCCTTATAAGAGCATTAGATTCGAAAATCTAATGCGCATTCACATTCTACGTATTATATGAGTTTGTGGTACACTTCTGCTGTTGTACACATTTCGATATATTAATAAATATATCGAACTGTGGTACACTTCGAAGACTGCATTTTCGTTGATTATTGACCACCACATTATGAAACATATAAGAATATGCACAATAGAAGAAGCAAATCGAGTTTTAGAAACTCGGTGTCTATCTCGAGCGAAATTAAATGCATTTGTTGCAATTTTATATGCACAAGGTGCATATAAAGCAAACAATTTAAAAGTTTCTTTTTTGTGGAATAGAACATGGGGCCTTAAATCTTTCTCAAAAACCATGAGCAGAAATTGTTTTGTAGAAATTCTCAGATTTATCCGTTTTGATAAAAAAAGTGCGGAGCCAACGCTTGAAAACAGATAAATTCGCCTTGATATTTGACAATGAGTATAAAATATTGTAAAGACAATAAAACCATAAAAATCTGTTCTAAATGTAAGAAATACGTTTGTGGAAAATGTACATTGAAACCTCTCTGCATCTGTAAAAAATGCGGACCGCAATAAATTATCTATATTATTAAGTTTTTGTTTTTTATACTAATGGAAAAAATACATTTTTGTTTAATTATATATTACCTTAAAGTTACTTTGTTTCATATTTTCTTACCAAAATCAATATTTCTCCATTTAATTAAGAAAAATAAAGCCCTTATCTAAAAATCGGTCATTTGACCGGTTGCGGTATAAATAGGTATATATTAAATCTCGGTACGTTTAGTGTTAAAAAGCCTAAGTAAACATTAGAATTTGCTAACTACAAGAAAGAACGCTCGAGCAACCGAACGGAAGATACCGAAAATCCTATGCATAAAAACATCACGTTGTTTCTTCCTTCGCTGCGAGTACGCGCGCCCATGAGTACTGACATTACCGTAGCTATAAATAGACCGCCCTAAAAGATAGCGGTACTGAAAATTCGATTAAAATTCGTTTAAGGGGGAAAATGTAGATTTCCGGACAAAAAGAACATTCTAGAAAAATTCTCACGGACGACTTACACACACAAAAATAACACCCTCTCACCGCGAGACGTCACCCCCCCTCCCCATCGTTAGTATATAAACGCGACAATTCCGACTAGAAATTAGATCTTACCCAAATAACAATATGTTATCCAAAAGGTTTCTAAAAGATATCTTATTTCTGAATCTGATAACTTAAAGAAACTTCTTAAAGATCACATAAAGATAACTGAATGTTATCTAATGCGTCGTTTTTTGAGAACAGAAAGATGTCACAAAAATGATATTTAAAAGATTTCTTAAATTGGACATCTTTATGATTAACATATATATTCATATTTATGATGTCTTAAAGAAATCTGTTATATGTTAATATATAAATTTCTTTAAAAAGAGAGTTTACAGGTTATGTTTACAGGTTTGAATTAATTAATCTTGCCGTTCACTTCATCAGGGCGAGGAATGCACTGATACGTATCTATTAGCGATTTCGGCTGGGAAAATAAGTGTGCACTGGTGCATATTAAAACCGTTGTACACTGTTAATCTACCACCGCGGCAGTACACGGATATAACATATGCACGAACATGTACATTGTACATGGACTTAACATGCTACAGTGTACACTAGTGCATCCCACCCGAAATTGCTACAAGTATCACTGCACTCCTCGCCCTGATGAAGTGAATGGCAAGATTATGAATTCACAGAACGTTGGCGCGATAATCTACAAACCTTCTGGCATCTCTGAAACAGAATCTTTCCTAATAAGTAACATCAAATGAATTTCTCATAAAAGATATCATAATTATGTCTCGTTTCTGAACTGTCAAAAATCATACAACATATTGATATCTTTTATGAGAAAACAAACTAATATCATTTAGCATGACATCATAAAGATAACAATTTCAAGACATCTCTCAAATCGGATATCTTAAAGAGTTCTCTTGGTAGATTCTCTAATAAATGATTATTATGAGATATCGTTTAGACATTATTTTAAAGATAACTAAATGTTCTCTTGAAAAAGTTCTCTTAAAGTTTTCATTCTGACAAGCATGCTGTCTGGGTATCTTCTCTCTGGAGCGTGCCGAGCATCCTAGAGCACTTTAAAAGTATCTATCTGGCGCTCGAGGAGGAGCGCCTCATAGATTCAACGCATTGGAAGAATATCTCTTGCATTCACAATAATCGCAAGGCGCTTCTACACGAAGCACTTAATTTCATCCGCATATTCATAATCATCTTATTCTTTGCGATCATCCTCTGGCGCTCGAGAAGGAGCACCCGGAGGGAAAATGATCATTACAGTCATTCGAAAATTCTTACTATAGATGGTTTAAAAAGATGAACGTTTGTACGTTCCCGAAGACGTTTATGAAACGCCTAACAAACCGCTCGAAACATTAGTTAAACAATCTTTTCAAACGCGACAATTTCGTGAAGAGTTGCATAATCAATTGGTACTACTTAAACAAAAATATGTAAACATGCTTCTCGGTGATGACAAAGAAAACGTAATCAATCACGTTTATGGTGTATATCAGCGAGAATGGCACGATGATTGGTGACAAACAGTTCGATTTAGATATGAATGACTGTGATCGTAGATGGAGTAAAGTACAAAGGTACATCTGGGTTGTACGTATTAATTTTCAAAAGAATTTCCGATGACGCTATTTACAGATAATGACAAATTAGCGTATAAAAGTATACTGCTGGAAATAAATTCTCATAGACGCTGCCATAATGCGGATAATCCAATATTAGGTAACAAAGGATACAAATATAAGAATATAATAGCACCCTTGGTATCAGGTAAAAAGTTAGAACAGGTATACCATGCACCAGAAACCTAACCGACAAGTCAGGTAAAAAAGTCGAAAATGGTATAATACCACTCTCCATGACCCTAAACGATCATAAAATGGATTATGTTCATTGGGATGATCTTAACGAGCTCGTAGATCGCCTCCAATTGCTTGAGGCCTCATGTCAAGCAGATCACAACGCTGGGCATATTATAAATTGAAACAGGGTATGCAGTCAACATCGAAGTTGATCATCAACGTTTGCATAAGATCTGTGAGATTTTATGCATTATACCACAGTATATACAGTAGCGCAACTCTCTGTCGGCACCTTTGATGTTACCGTAGCTAAAAATAAACTGCACATGCGCGGCCGAGGCGCGTAACCAATCAGGGCACTGTATTCTATCTCACTTCTGCTCTCTGTTTATAACCTTTTCTCTCTTTGTAATTTATGTTCTAGCAATGTCCTAACCTAATTTGCACATTTGAACATTTAATACGCGTACTAACAAGTAACTTTTATAAAATTATCTTAATTTATTCCATTATTCACAGCGAATACAGAAATCTATAGTTCTCGTTTACACTATATAGATATTTAATACTCATAGTGAAAAACGAGACGCATTTGAAAGAGGAAATAAAATAAAAATTAAACATATATAATGCACATTTATTTTATAACACTATATTTTGCAATTAAATATACCCACAAAATATATTATTATTAACTAATTGTACAGCAATATTGTATGTATAGCATATATCTTGTGTATATATAATATATACGCAATTAGAACAGAAAGTCACAATAAAGTCAAAATGACATTAGAATGATTGAAAAATGATTTTTAATGATCATTTTGGAATAATTTTAACATCATTTTGATACAATGATGACTTGTTTTGTTTGGATATATATTATATGGATATATAATTATTTGGATATATAATTAATGTGGTATTTCATATTTTGAAATATCATATATGGCTCGAATAAAATTACTTATATTTATTATATTTTTTTCATATTGAATATAGTAACCGCAGATATTAGGAAATGCAAGAATACTTTCTCTCTCATAATTTTGTAATTTAACTTTTTTTATTTACAATGACAATTATATTATATATGTATTACAGTCAGTATCAATTAAAAAGTTGCGGCAGTTTTTTTTCAAATGGTTTTCATATCTGATTAATTCACTATATCTATTTATTATTGCAATTTAAACTTATATGTTATTTAAAAAACGGATAAAAAATGGCTACGTTTAACAGAACGTTTATTTCGCAACTGCTGCAAGTGTCCTTTGCACTGATTAGAATATATTTTTAAATCTACAACAAATATCTATCTCAGCAGATTTTGGCTAGGATCCATTTGATGCTACGAATGCTTCAAAGCATTTTTGATTGGACAATTAGTATAATTCTTTCTTCTGATTGATCAATCAATAGTTTCGAAGTATTTGTAGCATCAAGTGGACCGTACCCTTTTCATAAAATGATTAAAATAAAACTATTGCTGTTGACCATCAGGAGACGCGGTAGCATGTTCATGTTTCATTCTCCGGCCATGTTCAAAAACTAAGAGACGCTACAAGTCTCTTATCCCGAGCCACCAAAGTCCATTTTTGAGAGGTGCATAACTACTAAAATATAAAAAATTTTAAATCAAACGTTATATGTCCTGAAAGGCGGCATCACCACGAGTAATTTAAGCCAAAAAAATTTTTAATCGGTCAAGCCGTTCTGGAGATATAAGCGGTCAAAGAGTGGTGATTTTAATGAAAAATTAAGAAACGTCTCCTTCTTCTTCTCCTTCTTCTCTGTCCGCATTCAAAATCTGTATTTAACACTCTTTCGTTATTTCAATTTTTTAACATCCTCTCTCACCTTTCACTAGCACCTCCACCATCTTCGGCCCACAGGATCTCCTCCAATCGCCCCTCCCCCTCCCCCTACCACCCACATCCAACGCCACTCTCTTTCGCCGTATTTCACTATATTTCGTTGTTACAACATTTTAACATACTCTCTCACCTTCCACTCACACCTCTACCTTCTTCGATCCACCGGACCTCCTCCACTCGCCCCTTCCCCTCCCCCACCTCCCACCCTCACCACCCTTCTTTTGCGCCGTATTTCGTTACAACTTTTTAACATACATATTAAATAAAACTATTATTTTAAATACTACCAACTGCTGACCGATATGACGTATATTTAAAACAATCGCAGTACTATCACGAGTTAAATTGTAATAATATATTATCACGAAAAGTAACTGATTATTAATTATTAAAGTTGCCAGTACAAAGTGAACATACGTAAAGTGTGTGTCTTTCGGCCGATTTTCGAATCGCCGCCGCTTTCCGCTGTACCCCTCATTAAATATTTAGAAATAGAAGTAATATATCTCTAAAGCGTACATTCTCATATGAACTGAATGATAAAATTATTATTTTAAATATTTCCGATTGCTGACTCATATCACGAATTTAATAATAAGAAACATATTATAAAATAAATTTTGATAAAAAAGCTATAGCAAAATAAGAATGGTAAAAGTGCCCTCTCCTAAAAAGTCGAGTTGACATAGACCATTCGAAAGGTAATCAAAAAATATGTCGATAGTTAAAATTTCAAGTCCCTAGACCCTTCTATAACGGTAGGAGGCCTAAAAACGTGTTTTTCTGATATTATTTTCTTCTGACGAGTCTTTCCATCAGTGAGTCTGGTAAAAAATCATAGAGGTGGGGTTTTTACCTACAAATAACAACAATTTTTTGCAAGACACATAACCTCAAAATTGGGTCCGAAAAAAATTATTGAACTTTTCAATCAATAACAAAAATAAGATGTTAATATTCGGTATAAACAAGCAACAATTATCAGTTGATAAATTTATTATATAAAATTCATAATTAAAACACGAAACGTTTCGACGCTTACTTTATACCGAATATTAACACCTTATTTTTGTTGTTTTTTTATAATATAACAAGCGATTTAATACTTATATTTTCAATCAATGTTTTTATATCCTGTTTTCGAAGGTACTAGATTTGAAATATGTTTTTTTTACATATTTTTTTCCGGTCTTCACGATGCCACTACTTATTTAAAAAAAAAAAATGGTGGCACACCCGAATTTTAGCTAAAAACTGTTTATTTTTACGTTTTTTGTGTTTTTTATTGGATTATATTACATGTGGATGACTCAAAATAACATTTTTTTTCGTATTTTTTTACGCCCCATATAATGCTGAAGTTAGATATGTGACATTTTTGCTGCACACCTCAGCATATGCCAAGAACTGATCTTTTTGGCCTTATGTAACGATTTTATTGGGTTATGTTGCATTTGCAAAGCCTAAAACAATTTTTTTTGCTATTTATACATATATATAATTAATTATATTTAATTATATTTCTCTTAACAAGTTCAAGACATTTACTTTCACATATTTATTTTATAAATGTTGCACAAATTGCGATTTTTCCGTGGGCGCAAGTTTTAACTTAATAAACATCATGCGAGAATTAATAAGAATTGTTTTTTATTTATGTAGTTAACGAATTGCAAATTGTACAAGATAATAAAATATAAAAAGGTATAAAAATAATGTCATAAACTTTTGACTAGTCCGCAGTAGCCAAAATTCAGCAATAATTTTTATAATCCTAAAAAGAAGTCAAATGAAAATTAGTTATCAAATTAAAATATTATTCTTTACTTTATTAAACCAGAAATATTAATAAGTAGTTTTTTACAAATATTTTTTGTATGATAAGTAACTATTTAAAACAGGGACCATAATCGTTATAATTTATATGCAATAAATTATACAATAACAATTATTTGTTGATAGTTATTCTCGTCCCTTCCCATAACGATTATCAAGGAATTTTTTGTTTTCTAGTCGGCGATAACGATTATCGAATGATTTTTAAATACCGATTACCCCATAACGATTATGAGCTGATTTAACCGTTATCAGTCGCCGATAACGATAATTGATTTGTTGAATATACGCTGGCTGCAAAAATGCGTTTGTTACTTTAAAATTATTTATTTAAATGAAGAAATTTGTGAAGAATATCACTACGTCGACTCGCCAACAGAGGTCTATAGTTAATCGTGTCAATTCTCGCAAGTGCCGAATTACATGATTATTTGTTTATATAGAACTTCTTTCTAACATCTCTCCCAGGCGTCTAAGGTAGGCTCCCACTACATTACCTTACTGATGAGTCCAGTAGTGGAAGCCGGGACGAAACGCCAACTCGTGATGTTCTTCACAATTTTTAATTTTCTTAGATTCAGATTTATTTCTGCTTTAAATATTATAATTTAAGAATTTAATATGTCTTTCAACATATTATTAAGATCCATTTTAGATGCTAAATGCATCAAAAAATAATTGTGATATTACTACGTTAGTTGATTAGAGTTGCGTTTTAAGTTCGACGAACGTTCGGCGCGCAATGGGGGGGTAACTATTTACGTAGTATATAATATTCACATTTTAACATATCTTATATATCGCACCAATAACAGCTGAAAGGACTCTCTATTAGCCTGTCTATTCTTGTTATTTGAACCTCTCGAGAGTATTCTTTAATTGATTTATTACAAATATGATTGAAAAATTGTCGGAGCACAAAAAATACTAAAAACATTGTTTTCTTCTTTCCGCTAGGTTGTATAACTTGATAAAAGCATTCCGTAACCTTAAAAAAATCCGTTTTTGGCATATGCTGAGGTGTGCAGCAAAAATGTCACATATCTGACTTTAGCATTATATGGGGCGTAAAAAAATACGAAAAAAAATGTTATTTTGAGTCATCCACATGTAATATAATCCAATAAAAAACACAAAAAACGCAAAAATAAACAGTTTTTAGCTAAAATTCGGGTGTGAGTAGAGTATATAGGCCGGTTCAAAGCCATGGTCTTCTGAGTGGGGGTGAGGGGCGAGGGGAACCCGAGGCGCGGTGGGGTCTACGTCACGGCAGGGGAGGGGGATGACGTCACGGATGCGGGCGAAGGGGTATGACGTCACGGGGAGGGGATGACGTCACAGGGCGAGGGGGTATGACGTCACGGGGAGGGGATGACGTCACAGGGCGAGGGGTATGATGTCACGGCAGGGAAGGGTGAGAGGGGTATGACGTCACGGGAGGGGGAGAGTGACGGCGCAGAGGGGGAGTAAAATGACGTCACGGGGTGTTGACGTCGCGGAAAATTCGCGCGGGAAGAATTGCGGTGGTCGGCGCGGGGTCAATGGCCGCCAGGGTCCTCCGAACGCGGTAAGCTAACGCGCGCG
>NW_017280252.1:98496-119116 GCF_001594065.2 Cyphomyrmex costatus | reverse complement strand
TAATAATAATAATAATAAAAAATAATGAAGTCCGTAATTTCTGAAAAATAAATAAAAGATACATTAATACGCTGTATAGACGGTTTTATAAATATAAGTATAAATTTAAATATACTTACAGTTCAATTCTCCGGCTGATCCACCTCATAATCCACCTCCCCGAATAGTTCGGGGAGACACATACTTTGCTCCCACATATTATACATCTCGTCCTCTCTATAACACTGCCGCAACATTCTTTTGTAGCGACGGCTCTCGTAGCTGAGGTGGCCTCGGACTTTCGTAACACTCCTCCAAATGTTCTGAAAAAAATTAATTTTAAATGTATATATTTTACATGTATGTTATATGTGTAATTCATGTATAATTCATGTATAATTTATAGTTAACTTACCATTGGTTCAATCAGAATCCCCACCTCATTTCGCAATTGCATGCGGGCTCATTACCAACTCTAAGGTGCTGCAAATAAAAATAAAAAATTATAAATTAAGTCTACATTAAATATATTAATTATATTAAATATATTAAATATATGGTTCACACCCTAATCTGGTCCCGCAGTTGTAACTCGGCGACCGGTTCGTCATGTACCGTGAGATACTGAAAAATAAATTATAAAAGTTCATTAAATCTATATTAAATAAATTAAATAAAATAAATAAATAAATAAATTAATTAATTAATTAAATACATTGAATAAAATTAAATAAATTAAATATATCAAATAAATTAAATAAATTAAATATATTAAATATATTAGAAAAACTTACCGCCCGAACTGGATATTCATATGTAATATGTAAAATGTCTCGTAGATTGGCCATTTTCGTTAAAAGAAAAAAAATCACACAACTCTCGCAGACTGAGAACTGACCACTCTCGCAGACTGAGAACTGATCACTCTCACAGACTGAGAATTGACAACTGGCTGCGAGAGCTGAGCGAAGTTTTATATTAACAATATACGTGACAATATGATATCATCCTTCGCCCAAGATGCCACGTGCAACGCCTCGGTTAAAGATATATTATCTCAATCAAAAGTATACCTCAGATAAAAAAGTATACGAGAAGACATCGCGCGAGGAGACATCGCGCTCAACGATTCAACGAAGAAACTTGAGCATTTTGTCCATTGCAGCATTTGAAGCACATATTATGTATATATTAAACAGCTATTAAAACAGCTATCGATACGGGGCTATCGAACAGCTATTGAAAAGCTATTGAACAGCTATCGAACGGCTTTCAAACCGTATCAGTACACTGTAAACAGCTATTGAACAGCTATCAGACAGCTATTGAACAGCTATCGAACCGCTATCGGTACACTGTAAACAGCTATCGAACAGCTATCGAACAGCTATAGAACCGCTATCGGTACACTGTAAACAACTATCGAACGGCTATCGAACAGCTATCAAACAGCTATCAAACGGCTATCAAACGGCTATCGAACAGCTATCAGACAGCTATCGGATCACTATAAACAGCTATCGGTTCACTGTAAACAGCTATCGAACAGCTATTAGACAGCTATCCATTCACTGTAAACAGCTATCGAACAGCTATAGAACTGCTATCGGTACACTGTAAACAGCTATCGGTACATTGTATACAGTTACCAGTCTAATTTTGACTTATATCTATTATATAGGTGATATGGATAACGGAAATAAAACGTATTTATTTATTTAAAAAATCTTACATTTATTTCAAAAATCTTACAATTATTCCTGGTGTTGCGACCACCAGTTGAATATTTTAAATACATTTTGCAAAGCACAATTCTTAGCGTGTCTTCCACACCGTATTATATTACAAGCATCTATATTACGTAGGGATTCTACATCTTCGTAATGCGCATCTAGAGTTTCAACGATCGCATTATCGCAATCGAGTATATCGGATAGACATTGTCGTTTTTCAAACCCCTTTACATATACGAGAGCTTCATCGTCTTCTATTACAGCCTCTGTGATTAGACGTTTCGCCATGCTATACGGGACCATTCCGTCTTCCCATCGCAAACCATGGTGATAAGCACTCAACCAGGAAGAGCAAGATTTGTCGGATCTTGTCAGTAAATTCCATGGCATAGGACGTGAAAAAATGTAGTGTGTGATAACAGTTCCTCTTCTCAGCACCGCTACTTCCTTGACTATAAATTTCTTGTCTACGACGAATCCTTATAGATCCACAAACGTTGGTATGATCATGATAAGCATTTATTCGAAACTGCACTCATATCAGTGTTAATCGCTCTTAAATTGGAGATAACTGCTGACGGTGCAATTTACATAATCTTGCGCACTACGTTGGACAGCGGGAGGTATTCGATAACACGATCGTGTATGATGAGGCAATAGGCGGTAGTATTGGCGGGTACATTCTCCTTGCAGTCAAATTCTATTCGTACATCCACGGTAGCGCTCTTGACGGATTCATTTTGTCGCGAGCAATCAATAACCGTAAACGGTCCTTTCTCGATAAACGACATTGAGCAGCGTTTCGAAGCAGTCGATTGCGTAATATGCTTTACGAAAACGCGCGTACATATCAAACAGAAGAGCGTATCTCTTTTGATCGAAATCGCGATTCAAATCACCGTACGGATAAAACTCTGAGTTGAGATAAAGCTTCACATTACTCAATTTACAATCATTAAACACGCTCGCATCTTGAGACATGATATTCTTTCGACCGGTCTGAAGAGCAAAGATAACGTAACGTGGCTTCTCGAGTTGAGTCGCCGTTTTGACAGCCCATGTATGCTTCGTCGTACTCTGTAACACAGGATACTCGTACAGATCCCATGAGCGAAAACTCATACTGAGATAACGACCGCTTTCCAATGCTCGCAGTATTGATAGTTTATTGACCTCGTTTAGCATAACATGAGGCATCCGCTATTGCACTTTGATCAGTTCAACCTCCGGTTCCGTCGAAATCCTGCGGGATTTCCCAGTATACAATTGTTATCGTTGCGCGCTCGTATCAAAATCAATTCATGGCGAGCGTTAACAATTACGCGTTTGTAATCCTCGCAAAAGCCCAACAGCATGTTGAGCGGTACGCAAAAGTTAAAGTAACCTTCCGTTATATCGGATTTAGATTCCCATCCAGCGTTCAACGCATTCAAAGACATGTCATACGTCAGTGATACATAGTTCTTGATTACCAGTACCCACTGGTAATCCCAACATTTCTGTTGCAATCAATCTCCACACTGTTGAGTTCATACCGAATTTCATCAAACATGAACGCTATGCAATTATTTCCAAGCGTTGTTGGTGTCTCTTCGTCCTTCTTCTTCACGGTCAACCTTCCTTCAATGTAGAGAAAACTTTCGCATGGCAACGTGTATAAATCCTGCTGCTGTATAGGTATTCGTATCTCGTCGCTATGTCCAAACGTTGTATTGGCGTATGGATTGTACGTATGAAATTCAAACTTGACGATGCGATCGTCAAAGATCGGCTCACCGACAATGTTCAAGATATCAGCCATTTCGTACGATAAAATCCAACGACTTTAAAAATGCAACGTTGGACGCAGTGAGTTTTTTTCTAGATGAAATCTCTCCGTTAAAATCTCTAGTCTGTTTCGGTGGTTTATTCAGCACAAGCATCTCACGTTAGCGCCGTCGTCTCCGTACATGCAATCTAACGGTAATCTCCTCTCCACGAAAATCAAGCAATCGGCCGTCTTGATCCACCACGCAAATCGTCAGATCCGTAATGCTCCGTACGACGATCGGAAGGTAAATGATTTGCGTCGGCCTTTCCGATATCTTATATCCTGGTGGGACAATCGGTGAAAACTCGTGTATCGTGTGCACGCACTTTTCGTTGCTGTACGCACCCGCGGTCACGTTGCACTCGATACGAATAATGTTTACATTGATGATATTTATCGGCACGTCTGATTCATGCCACTGTTGTGGTTCGAGCACGCGATTCGATGAAAATCCCAATAGCGGTCCAATGTTGTAAGGTTTGATGAAATTTATCGAAAAGACGCATTTTATCTCACTCTTCATCGTATTGTTATTGGCGCGAATCACCAGCGGAAACTCTTCGTCCTCCTTACTCTTCACACCACGAGAACGTAAAATTTCAAGCTTTAAATACCATTCTATATCGCGCAGTTCGTATGATCCTTCGGGAATCACAATTTCCTCATTGTCGAAATAAAACTTGTTGTTTGTTTAATTTACATTCGGTAGAGTGTAGTATGTTTCAAAGACGGTCAGACCGAGCTCGTAATCATAATCGCTCAAATCTACCGCCGGAAAATAGCTCACGGCTAGAACATTACTTTTGCCCGTCAGCGTAAACGTCAGCGACATGTTTGAACGAATACTGAGTTAAACCGCGCAATGTCAGTCTTTAAATTGTTTATCACTCGTCTACAGAAACTGTAGACACAACTGTCCGCAATTGCTCTGATTGTAACGTTGATAAGGTATGTGATTGTACTGGATTACACAGTTTGTTAGATATCGCTCGAGTTCCTTCGGCGGCCGGAGGTTACCAAAACTGTCGAAATATATGGACACGATTCCCACTTTTCGCGTACGCTACCCAATGCGTACCGGGTCCCTCTGCGTTGTCTAGATTCACGATACCGTTCTCGTTTCGACGTACTCTTTCCACTGGTAATGTCGTACGCATAAAAATACCTCTGGAATACGGAATGCGCATACGTTTTGCAAGTTGTAGCAGTTGCACGTTGGTAGTTAAACCCGTTGGTATTTTTAACGTCTCATCGACGTTTTTTGTTTCTCTTTACTACTCCTTGTCCACGCTTGTAGGGAGCGAGATAAACACCGCGACCTTCCATGACGCGATTATGACGTTGCATTTCTTCCAGCTGACGCTCCGCTGCTCTGCTATCATTTACAGCCTTGGCGACTCCCGCCGCTCCGCCGACCAATGACCCGAGAACGCCCAACAATGGAAGAACCGGCAGGATACCACCGCATTTTGCTATCGGAAGTATCCTCTTACTCTTTCGCTTCTTTGTTTTCAGGCCCATACCCATCTTCGTTTTAGCCTTCATAGCCGCCCAAACAGCTGTGGCGGCGGCTCTCTCTGTGAGAGATAAATCTCTCGCGGTAATGTGTTTCCGCCTTTTCAGCGAGTATATTATCAGCCGCGTGCCGTTCAGTGAGACCGTTGTTGTGCGAATACGCTATATCGTGTTCGCGGCACACCGTATCCAATGGATTAATCCCTCTGTCGCCTCTAGCTAATCGTTTCTCCAAACACGTTACCGGTCCACAAAATTGGTAACCGAGAATGTGCAGTTCGAAAGGAAGCGCGTTTATCGCTTTCTTTAACAAACCTCTGCGTCTCGACGGCATTCGCTACAATTCTTTATCAACGGCGCTGGAACGTCGATATGCGTTTGATGACTCGGCAAATTGTAATGCTTCAGACACCGACGGTGTCGTTGTACCTCCGAATCGGCTCGTATATGCTCAGGTAGTCTATCCCACAGCAGATCTATACAATTCTCAAACTCTCGCAGTAAAACAATTTTCGGTATATATTCCAATTCTTTGGAGGTTAAATCATTCGACACGATGAGAAACATTTTGATTACTGAGCGATTACGCTCTACGTAGCTCTATAAATAGGCCCGCTCGCGACATCTTTTCCAGTTTCTTGTGTAACGTGAAAATATGCGGTTCGTGCACCAGTCGCAGTCTATCAAAGTGACGAATCTCGACGGTAAAGTGCAAACCAATAAAGAGATGCGCAAGCATGGCAAGATGCTGCCAAGTTCTATTCGCGCAATCATTTGCGGCTCGTCGAATTGCGGCAAGACGAATGTACTGATAAGTTTGTTGGAGAGCCTGAACGGTATACGCTTCGAAAACGTGTACGTTTATTCGAAATCTCTGCAACAACCAAAGTATCGATATCTCGAAAATTTATTAGCACCGATCGAAGAAATAAACTATTTTACATTCTCCAATAGCAGCGAGATCATTCCACCGAGCGAGGCGCTTCCGAATTCAGTTTTTATCTTTGATGATGTGGCATGCGACAAACAAGACGCGATAAGAGATTATTTTGCAATGGGTCGCCACGCGAACGTTGACTGCTTCTATCTCTGTCAGACTTATGCAAAGATACCGAAGCATCTTATACGTGACAATGCAAATCTGTTAATTCTGTTTAAGCAGGATGGTACCAACCTGAAACGCGTGTAGAACGATCATGTCAATTCCGATATGCTATACGAAGATTTCTGCGATTTGTGTCGTAAATGTTGGCAGCAAAAGTATGGATTTCTCGTAATTGATAAGGACAGTGCGCTTGCTAACGGACGATACAGAAAAGGATTTAATGACTTTGCGGTACCGCGAAGCGATCAGTTGTCATCGATACGCTGACTGTGCAACATGGATAGCAACAAAGATCACGAGAAGATAGACATGGAGATTGCGAAAACGAGCGATTCAGTTCGTAAAAAGTATCGCGCTTTGAAGACTGGTAAAATGGAGGAGGAGATCGCATTGCAGAGACACTTTAAACCTATTACCGAACCGTTGAAACAAATTGTTGAAAACACTGTTGAATCGTCCAAGGATCCTATCAACATTGAAACATTCTTTTCGGAGAAAGACGAGGAACCGAAACCGAAGCAAAAACGACCGTACGATTCGTACAATAATCCTATACAGGCTTCCACACCTGTGAAATCAGTGTTGAATAGATCGAAAATTGTACCATCCACTTTGAACGAAATGTCTGAAGTAACAGGATCGCGCGAGTTATCGTACGACCACGCTCCATCCGTCGAAGAAGTATTCGAGATTGCCAATGAACCGCTTGTAACATCCATCCGACATCTGCTTCAAACATCCGAGAGGCAAGAAAAACTGCATGCAAATTATGGTCCTTTGGGACAGAAATATCTGAAAGCGGTCTTAAGCGGTAAGAAAGCTGTCAACATAGACGTCGTGTATGGAGTATACTTTAGCGACGAGGGAACGATGCTCGGTGACAAACATATCACCTTGAACAAAAACGATGACATAATTACAGATGGAAAAAGATATGGTAAATCTTCGGAATAGGGGAAACAGCTCCGATCTTCTTGACGTTGACATATATTGTCAAGGTCATAACCCTGAGTAACTTTGCCTTAACAACTTGCCGTCGCTCGCCTTTCGTTAAAAAGATATTAACAAAAAAAGTTTCAAAAATAACGTCCTATTTCTGCTATATATACAGTATTAAATACTATTCTACATAGGTTTTGACCTTCCACGCGAAGTAACTTTTTCCCCCCCCCCCCTCCCCCTGCACAGGGGCACACGACTTCTACGATTGTACTGTTGCTATGATAGTACTGTCGGAGCAGCCCTCTGACAACGGTGTGGGTGAGGGGGGGGTGGCCGGAGGCCGAAGGCCGCCCCCTTGCACCCGCCCGTGTGTGTGTGTGTGTGTGTAAAACATCAAGTAATAGACTCATAATCGTTATATAACAAGTGGAATACACACACACACACGGGCGGGTGCAAGGGGGCGGCCTTCGGCCTCCGGCCACCCCCCCCTCACCCACACCGTTGTCAGAGGTCTGCTCCGACAGTACTATCATAGCAACAGTACAATCGTAGAAGTCGTGTGCCCCTGGGATTTACGTGCTAATATTCCACGTTTTGGTACAAGAGAGTGCAATTATGAACATTACATAGCTGAATTTTTGTTCAAAAGACTGTATACTTTTGACAAACGTATTGAACGATTTTTTGAAATAATGAGTAATTTGTATCCGTTAGAATCGTAACATAATTCTCCATAGATATTCAACGTTTATTTAACATTATTGTCATTTAGTAATGTTTTTTTTATTATATACAGCAGTATAATAGTACGTTATTTTTTGAAACTTTTTTTGTTAATATCTTTTTAACGAAGGGCGAGCGACAGCTAGTTGTTAAGGCAAAGTTACTCAGGGTCATGACCTTGACAACATATGTCAAGATCAAGAAGATCGGAGCTGTTTCCCCTATTCCGAAGATTTACCAAAGATATGATGGAACATCGGGACTGTATGAATTGATTTTTATGAAATTTTCTAACGAAAGTATATGCACTGATGACGGTGTACAGACTTACAAGAGCATTCTGTTGACAACAAACGCTTATCGACGTGGTCATAACGCTGGTAATCAAGTATTGGGTAACAAGGGACACAAGTACAAGAACATTATCGCACCATTGGTGTTGAGTAAAAAGCTTGGGACCGGTATAAAGAAAAAACTCGGTTTGCCCTGCGCCATGTCATTAACCGATAACAGGATTGATTACGTATATTGGGACGATCCCAACGAACTTGTAGATCGTCTCCGATTGCTCGAAGCCTCGCGTCAGGCGGGTCACAACGACCACGATAATGAGAGTCTATCAATTATCGAAGAACTTCGCGAAGCCGGACTGATTATAAATTGATCATTATGTATAAACGTCGATCAGTCGACATCGAAATGTCGATCAACAGGTTTGGATTGTCGCTCGGAGAAGGAAGCGAATCGCACTATCAGTTGCGTGGATTGTTCAGAAATTACGTGCGCGATAACGCTCTTTGTCGAGTTGCAGCCGACTTTGACGCAAAGTCGCGTAAGATTCGACGTTTAGCGCTACCAGTGGATGATACTGACGCAGCAAACAAACGATACGTACAGCAGAGTGTTCAAGATTTCAAAGATCGTCTTGATGAAATTGAAAGAAAGATAACATCATTCCAGAATAACGTGCAAATTATATTAAATGATTTTGAAAAAAAGATTCGAGAAGCAAAGAATATCTGAGAAACGATCGCTGGTTGAGGAATTACACGCTCCGGCGAGAAAAAATTTTCCGCGAAGACGCGTCATAGTACACGGTGTAACCGTACTTTTAAGTGCCGGCACAACTTCGTCGCGTTTTCCAAAAATAATTCTAGTGATGCGAAAGCTCTTATTTAAGATGAACAATACTTATTGGAGCAATAGTGCGGTTCGTCAATAATTCTCGCGTGATTCGAGATTTTACAAAAGTTAACGAGTTATCTCGCTCCGCAACGATCTTAGTCGCTATTAAAAATTCGTTGGGCGCCAGGCACGAGAGAGCGTGCCACTCTTCGCACAAATGGTTAGATAAATTGCTCGGACAAAAAAAAATGTAAAGATTACCCGTATCCTCGCGACGGACGAAATGACTAGCTCAGCCAACGGAATTGGCAGAGGGGAGTGGTTCGCGGTAAGCGGAAAAGATTATCGGAGAAAGACAGAGAGGCTGAAATAAAGGCACCAGAATTAATAATGACAATATCGAAAAATCAGTATATTTTACAGAGACTGTACAGAAGTGTTCGCAAGAAAGTACGTTACAGCGTTGACCTTCTGCGCTCTGGTATGCGGCACAATAACAATGAACCGACTATTAACTGGCCGTCGACAATAGGAAGTAAATTCGGCAATAATTCGCCGAGAAGAAATGTGCGACAAAATCTAGATCTTATTACATTAACAATGATTACTTCGTGAATAATTGAAATACACAATTTTACATAAGACGGCAACGGTTCCCAAAGGCGCGATAACGCCAGTCTCGACTTTTAAGAATTCTCAATAATTTACAATTACACACGTGACTTGGCGGCAACGAGGGCGAGCAACTACACTATTATACATTCTCAAATTAGAGCGTCTGAGCGGAGGGCACGTATTCACGACAACAATGACTCGAAACGCCTAGAGGCGATCGATCCGGAATCGGCAACGAAAATTCGGAGTAACGCCTAACGTGTGCTCCGCTCGAGACGCGTATCACGTACCGCGATCGGTGGTTTTACAGAATTATTAGATGACGCCCGCCTCACCACACAACGATCCCTCGTCGCTCCTGCTCCGGAAGACCTCTCTATCTCTTCGTCTCGGCAACGGCAATTTCTCGGCTAGACTTCGAGTGCTTCGGAGATCCTGCGTCCTCCTTACAATTTGTTCACCGCACAAGTGATGATCGGGAGCATTCGCGGATCCACGCAGGCCGCTAGACCCTCTCTTATCGGGCCGCTCTTTGCGCTAATTGGTCTATTGTAGTCGCGCAACCACGCGACCAATTACATTGCGTCCTGCGGGTTGCGTATCCTTTGAGCGTTCGGCGCGCTTTTCCAAATTAGCTGGCCGAGGCTTTCCGTCTTTATCAGCGGTCTTCTCTCGCTCTCCTCAGAGGTGGAGGCGGCTACCAATTCTCTGGCCGTGCTGAGGCGGTCCCTTATTACGTCTCTCTCCGAGTCGTCTGCAATAAAGGTGCGACAATCACCAACTAATATCATAATTATCAAAGGTAACCAAAACAATACGACCTGCGTGTACCGCGCTCCTCGAGGATACAATCGGGATCTCCCTCGGTGGTTTCTTGCTTCCTCGGCGTCGTCTTCTTTCTTCCTTCCGTGAGTGAGGCGGCAACTTTACACAGTTTTAAACAACCACCGCTCACGCTCTAAAGTGACTAATAATTGTTCTTTGAAAATCTGCAAAATTACTAAATATCTTATATAAAAGAATATACAAAACGAAACAAAAATACAAATTTGGCACGCTCGTATGTGCCCTCGCCCTCCGAGCTTAGAGGACACAGGATCTCCGTGCCGATGCACTTACGAGTGACGGACACAAAGTGTCACGTCACAACGGATACGATGACCTGTGGCAGGCGGATGTAGTCGATTGCAAAGATAATTCGAGATGATCGAAGATGTCCGAAAAATTTGCAGACTGACAAAGGAAAAGAATTTTACAACTCGGATGTGCAGAAACTCTTGAAGAAGCACAACATCAATCATTATTCTACGTATTCCGTAATGAAGGCATCGGTCGTCGAACGATTCAATCGTACATTGAAGAATGACATGTGGAAACAGTTTACATACAACGGAAGCTATAAATGGATCGAAACGCTGCCGCGTCCCGTGTCGGATTACAACGCGCGTAAGCATCGCACTATCGGCATGAAACCCGCTGACGTAACCCCCGCGATCGCCGAAAGACTCCTGGGTACGGTGTATAGTGCGATAAAGATCGCGGGTCCCGCAAAATTCAAAGTAGGCGATATGGTACGCGTGAGCAAATTCAAGACAATATTTGAAAAAGGTTTCACACCGAACTGGACGACGGAGGTCTTTAAAATTATCAAAGTGCAGCACACTAATCCAGTGACGTATCTTCTGGAGGATTCTACGAATACGAACTGCATCGCGTCGCTAATCCCGATGTATACCTTGTTGAAAAAGTGTTGCGCAAAAGGGGAAACAAGGTTTATGTGAAATGGTTGGGACTTGACAAATCACACGATTCATGGATTCATAAAATCGCTAATCCCGATGTATACCTTGTTGAAAAAGTGTTGCGCAAAAGGGGAAACGAGGTTTATGTGAAATGGTTGGGACTTGACAAATCACACAATTCGTGGATTCATAAAGACAATGTATTATAAAATTATAAATTATACATTATAAAAATTACACATTATATAAATTATATATTATACATTAAAGTATATTAAATATCCTTTACAAATATATTTACATATTATATATTACGTATGGGTATATTTACATATTATATATATATGTATATATATATATATTACATATGATATATTACATATATTATACATTTTATACCTGTTATACATATTAAATATTATTATTATTATTCATACAACATATGTTTTATTTACACCGGTAATGTCCCCACGGGAGCGTGTCGGTAGAACCTGATACGATATATCGTTTATCATCGTGTGGACTTAGAGCGATTTTTGTTTCCGATATCGTATATACCTCGTGCAATTTCGATCTGATGCACGATTGTCTGCGCGTCATTTCAATAACATCATTCAAGCATCGCGTGTAATCATCAAAAGTTATGGATATTGCCACAACGTTACTTTTGACACCCTTTGCTTTTTTCGTATCCTTCTTTCCTTGTACACGTAAAGCATACATTTTCGCTCTAAGCCCGACGAATTCAGTCATGATGGCACCGTTGTTCTCGTCTTTCATAAGACCAGGAACTTTTTTATTCGCGAGCGGAATACTGTACGGGTTGTCAATAGAGTAATCGCTAGTGTTAAATCTATTTACGTCGCGTTTTATAATTTCATATACATCATCACATTCCACATGATATATGAGACTATTAGTATCGGTATACATAATTTTACATTTTTCGCGAAACAACGGTGTCATATATTCGTGGTGAAATTCATACAAACACGTTTTATATACAGGGTGTCAATTAAGTCCCGGGACGGCTGAATATTTTCTCATGTAAGGTATTTTTGAAAAAGGTCAAGGTCATTTCTGAAGTAATTTTCAACGAGGAATTCAACGGTGACCTTCAATTTGACCTTGAGCTTGACCTTCAAGGTCATTTCAAGGTTAGGTTAGGTTTTTTAAATAGATACCCCCTTTTTGACACCGGCAATCGAAAGAGCGGGAAATTTTACGTTTAGATATGTACTAAGTCATAGGTAGAGTTTGATCTTGAGGGTCACTCTAAAGTCATTTAAACTCGAGCAAGGTCTGGATATCTTTTGGAATAGATGGTTTTCAATTTTTTTTTTAACGACCAAAACTAATAACTTTAACAAGGCGTATTTAGTAGTGACCTAGAGCATGACATTGAAGATGACCTTCAAGGTTGTTTCAAGGTCAACTTTTTTTATTTACTTTTAGCATTACCCAGGAATAACGACGTGGACGTAGTAAAATCTATTCCCTTTGGGGTGCTTGATTAGCGTGAGTCCCCTCGCCTCTCACGTCCGGGGTGCTTGATTAGCGTGAGTCCCCTAGCCTCTCACGTCCGGGGTGCTTGATTAGCGTGAGTCCCCTCGCCTCTCACGTCCGGGGTGCTTGATTAGCGTGTTTTCTTTCAAGATTCGAAGTTTAGCGCAGATGTTCAAACTGCAAACCTTGAGCTTCTTGACAAAAAGCTATGCGGTTGTAAAAATGAGATACAGCATTACGAATTATCACTCTATCAATTAAAGCGGCCTCTTGCATAATCCGATTCCGCAGTTCATCTAAGTTTTGTGGTTGAGTGGCGTATACTTTACTCTTTAAGTAACCCCAAAGAAAATAATCAAGAGGCGTCAGATCAGGGGATCTAGCAGGCCACTCGATTTCACCTCTTCTTCCAATCCACCTATGAGGAAACTGAGTATCTAAATACGCTCGAACGTCCCTACCGTAATGAGCGGCTGCTCCGTCCTGCTGAAACCATGTATCATCATAATTATTACCTGCTATTTCTCTTATTCTTGGTATAATTTGATTTCTGAGCAGCTGTTCATACATACCGGCATTGAGATTACCATCAATAAAAAAAGGGCCTATAAGTGTATCATTCAAGATGCCAGCCCAAACATTTAGCTTTTGTGGATATTGTGTGTGACTGTCCAACATCCAAGCAGGATTTGTTTCGGACCAGTATCTGCAATTGTGTCTATTCACTTCACCTTTTAAAGTGAAAGTAGCTTCATCTGAAAAAACTATATTGTACAAAAAAAGAGGATCTTCATCGATTCTGTTCATCATCGTTTCGCTAAATTCGATCCGACGATCAGGATCATCTTCATTAAGCTCCTGTACCAAATGAATCTTGTAAGGATGAAAATGTATGCTTTTCAAAACTTTACGTACTGTTTCATGAGAAACGTCATGCTCATTACCGGCTCTACGTAGACTAAGATGCGGGTTTTCAACAAATGCTTGAGCAATTTCAATCTGTTTCTCCTCAGATGCTACAGATTTTGGCCGACCAGTTCTCTCAAGGTCCTTGACAGTCCCATTATCCATAAAGCGCCGTACAGTCCTTTCGACTGTAGATTTTGAGACAGGACTTAACCCGTCTCCATTACGAAAAATGCGATTAAATAGCACCCGAACTTCATTATAAGATCGCACTCGATCTCCCCAACCACGCATCATTAATAGAGATACCCTCTCTTGCTCCGAAAGTTTAGCATACGCCATAATGTTTAATGTCGTGTGTAAATCGTAAATCGTAGTTGAGTGGTAGATGACAATACATCAACAGTTATCGTACATACAAATACGTGTTATGACGAGTAAACTCGCCACTGTGCATACGGTGACAACTTCGTTTGGACGAGTTAACTCGGAATTTTGCCCAGGTTGTTTAACATAATGCTAACTCATTTTTTTATTGATTGGGAGCGTTTACGTCGATGTACGATAACTGTTGATGTATTGTCATCTACCACTCAACTACGATTTACGATTTACACACCACATTAAACATTATGGCGTATGCTAAACTTTCGGAGCAAGAGAGGGTATCTCTATTAATGATGCGTGGTTGGGGAGATCGAGTGCGATCTTATAATGAAGTTCGGGTGCTATTTAATCGCACTTTTCGTAATGGAGACGGGTTAAGTCCTGTCTCAAAATCTACAGTCGAAAGGACTGTACGGCGCTTTATGGATAATGGGACTGTCAAGGACCTTGAGAGAACTGGTCGGCCAAAATCTGTAGCATCTGAGGAGAAACAGATTGAAATTGCTCAAGCATTTGTTGAAAACCCGCATCTTAGTCTACGTAGAGCCGGTAATGAGCATGACGTTTCTCATGAAACAGTACGTAAAGTTTTGAAAAGCATACATTTTCATCCTTACAAGATTCATTTGGTACAGGAGCTTAATGAAGATGATCCTGATCGTCGGATCGAATTTAGCGAAACGATGATGAACAGAATCGATGAAGATCCTCTTTTTTTGTACAATATAGTTTTTTCAGATGAAGCTACTTTCACTTTAAAAGGTGAAGTGAATAGACACAATTGCAGATACTGGTCCGAAACAAATCCTGCTTGGATGTTGGACAGTCACACACAATATCCACAAAAGCTAAATGTTTGGGCTGGCATCTTGAATGATACACTTATAGGCCCTTTTTTTATTGATGGTAATCTCAATGCCGGTATGTATGAACAGCTGCTCAGAAATCAAATTATACCAAGAATAAGAGAAATAGCAGGTAATAATTATGATGATACATGGTTTCAGCAGGACGGAGCAGCCGCTCATTACGGTAGGGACGTTCGAGCGTATTTAGATACTCAGTTTCCTCATAGGTGGATTGGAAGAAGAGGTGAAATCGAGTGGCCTGCTAGATCCCCTGATCTGACGCCTCTTGATTATTTTCTTTGGGGTTACTTAAAGAGTAAAACTGCAAACCTTGAGCTTCTATACGCTCAACCACAAAACTTAGATGAACTGCGGAATCGGATTATGCAAGAGGCCGCTTTAATTGATAGAGTGATAATTCGTAATGCTGTATCTCATTTTTACAACCGCATAGCTTTTTGTCAAGAAGCTCAAGGTTTGCAGTTTGAACATCTGCGCTAAACTTCGAATCTTGAAAGAAAACACGCTAATCAAGCACCCCGGACGTGAGAGGCGAGGGGACTCACGCTAATCAAGCACCCCGGACGTGAGAGGCTAGGGGACTCACGCTAATCAAGCACCCCGGACGTGAGAGGCGAGGGGACTCACGCTAATCAAGCACCCCAAAGGGAATAGATTTTACTACGTCCACGTCGTTATTCCTGGGTAATGCTAAAAGTAAATAAAAAAAGTTGACCTTGAAACAACCTTGAAGGTCATCTTCAATGTCATGCTCTAGGTCACTACTAAATACGCCTTGTTAAAGTTATTAGTTTTGGTCGTTAAAAAAAAAATTGAAAACCATGTATTCCAAAAGATATCCAGACCTTGCTCGAGTTTAAATGACCTTAGAGTGACCCTCAAGATCAAACTCTACCTATGACTTAGTACATATCTAAACGTAAAATTTCCCGCTCTTTCGATTGCCGGTGTCAAAAAAGGGGGTATCTATTTAAAAAACCTAACCTAACCTTGAAATGACCTTGAAGGTCAAGCTCAAGGTCAAATTGAAGGTCACCGTTGAATTCCTCGTTGAAAATTACTACAGAAATGACCTTGACCTTTTTCAAAAATACCTTACATGAGAAAATATTCAGCCGTCCCGGGACTTAATTGACACCCTGTATATCGAGGATGTACATACCCACGTATATCGGTTTGTCGAACTTCACTTCGAGTTTACGCAGCTCTATCGCGACCAGATTCTCTCAGAAGACGCTACGACTGTGAAAGTTAGGTTTCGCGATCATTGCTTCGGCACCGTGTCTGCCTTCCTATTTGGTTAATAATTTTACATCAACGCGATCGCGCACATTCTCCATGATTTTACCAATTACCGCGTTATTCATAAGATTGTATAAATTTTTCTCCAAATCGTCTTTTGCCAAAGTTCTAAATTTTGTATTTAATTCTATGTAATCGCGAAGCCATGGAGATTGCGTGAATTGCAATATACGGTGAATCTTTGCGATACGGAGGCCGTGATGAGTATACTGCTGCAGATTGCGATAATGAATCACGTAACGCTGCTTATTGCATAACGTCGCAAGGAGCTTGTCATCGCGCTTGCCGGGTGGTTTCTCTCGCGTTGGACAGAACGGTAGGTCAGTGTGCGCGTCGTGGAGATGTTGCGGGTACTCAATGTCAACCTCGAGAATATAGCATGTAGGTGAATCTAGCGGGATAGTCGAAAAGTCGAAATTTTGCACGTCGTCGACCCATCAAAAATCAGCGTATGGCAATGTTTGACACATTGCCCAGCCGTAGAGATTGTTGACGTCATAGTACATTAGGTACGATCATGGTTTCGATGAGTCGTACGACGATATGTATTTGTTGTTGGCTTGGGCATACCTGTTTGAGCTCAGACAACCGCGTATACCGCGCTCTACAAACATGACCATGTCAATGTCTGTGAGCAGTTCAAATTTTACACCCGTATGCTTCAACATGGCATCCCATGTGAAACCAGGCAAGGTGTAATAATATGCGGGGTCGAGCCCGTAACTCGCGACGCAACTGTCGCGGAAATTTTCAAATACGTCAGCCAACAAAAATACATCTGTTTTTAGATACAGATCGCTATAATCACCGAGCGTTTGGATGGAGAACCGCTTCCACACGTTGACTGCGTGCGCGTAATCGATTTCGGATACCGTGTCGTCTGTCAATGAACTGAAAACGAATCGCGAGGCGGCAAACACGATTCATTCAATTTTTCACTGCAATCAATATACTCGTACGGAAAGACACCTTTTCGAGTTAAAAGATTAAAATTTTCTTCGGATAAATGAGAAAATTCGCGTCGCAGTACCCGCAGCTTATCTTTATTGAGAAAAGATGCTAATTTGTCTAAACTAGAAGCGAGAAATCTATATGAATCTATGAAACGTAGTTGTATACAATTTTTTTTATCATCTATAGTACCATCAACGTGTTTAGTAAAAGATATATATTTTTTTTTAGTTATCGGTAATAAATCTACCTGTCCTTCGTACGCGGTGGCAATTTCTTTGATAATGAAATGAGCTTCGTAACCGGTTAATTTGTGAAAGACTACGGGTATGCAACGCGAATCCTTATAATTTAAATTATAATTTGAGTGCGCGGGACCTCTGTATCGCCCGGTGAGATGGCAGTGATCGTGTGCCCGCTTATCATCTTTCATGATCGGTTTCTCGCACGTGACAGTGCGTGGCGTTGTTAAATTTTTCCCAGTCGTCTCGCGTGAAATCCATGGGAACATTGGTTGAAATTACAGATTGCACACTATGTGCTAAATTTTTCAATTCATCCGCCAACAACGATATGCAGTTATTATCGCGGCGAAAACGATAGCCTGACAGTGAGCTATCATAGGAACAATAAGCGTAATACCCGATACTGAAGACGTTGTGATGTTGGTACGTATACGTGTATGATGTAGGCTCCTTATCCGTTTTCTCCAATGCGTACTCCAAGTCTGCATAGACCATTAAAGAGACGCGCTCCTTTCTGCAATGGTTCTTAAACTCGAGCCACTTGTCGCACTCGCTCGGTAGCCTTACTGCACAATCGTTTAATTTTCCGCAGTCGACGCTGTGGAGCTCCAACTTGGCACTTGAACTAAAATAGTGGAGGCATCTGAAAAAAAAATAAAATAATATAAAATAAATTAAAATAAAATAAAATTAAATAAAATTATTACTATTATTACTATTGTCACTGTTATTGTTATTATTATTATTATTATTATTATACATACCTATCGCAGAAGTATTTTTTATGCTCCTTTTTGCTGATTTGCGAGCTTACTAGACGTGACAGGTTTCTTTAATCAGCACGAAATGTCCCGCGACGTCATCCTCCACGTACAAGAGGTTTACGTGCTTGGTCCTCTTTTGGTTGGCGAGTCATATCGGTATGATCCCCTCCTCGATGTCGTAGACGTTGATGGCAATGTCGTTGAGATTTTCAAATTTTTTAATTTGACTCAACGTCATCGGGAACTCAATACCCGTGAGATTTAGTACCGATGAGCAGTGCGGATATGATGATGTTCGATATGTATGACTTTCAACGGGATGAAGAGCGGCGACCACCGAACATGCGAAACGCTTGTTGACAATGCTTATTGTCTTTGGATTGCACGTTGATCACCGCTCTCTTCAGCATAATTTCCTCCGGGAGTTTGATATGATATCCCGCGCGCAAAGGATTTAGTTTATTCGCGTTAACAGTCAAGTTTAATATACGCGACAGTGCCCATCCACTATCACGTTCTTGAATCTCTTCGAGCGATGCCAGGATTGGCTCGATGACGCGTGACACATACCACTCGCGCTAATCGGTGCATCGATATATTTCATAGTTCCTGGTTGCGATGCTCTTGTTCGCGCGTTTGTCACCATCTACGAATTCACCATTAAATACAGTATTTATCTTTATAGAGTCACATCTCTGTAAAACACACTGCACACGCTCAAGCACAATTTCACTCGCATCTTCGAGGAATCGACGAGGGTCGATGTGATTAGAGTTTATCACCGCACTCGTTAGAATACGGCTTTCGAACGCCGTTTCGATCTCGCGCCATCGGAGTCCATGTCCGGCGCCTACATACACGAATCGTCCACGCACTGAATCTTTCAAACTCTCAAGCCGCGCGATACATGCGATCACTATTACCGATCGATAATCGCGGTCGTTTGATCCGACTCTGTTCTTCCAAAGATTCGATGAATTCGTCGCATCGCTGTTCCCACGCGACGTACTCTTCTCTGGTACTAAGCAGGTAGCTTGCTCTATCAAATCTCGCTCCATGTCGCTAGATTGACTAATGACACGATGCGTCTAAATCTTTACGTTTTATATCAATCTATTTGGCAACGTCGCATCTCTTAACTATTAAATGTGCAATTTGGCAACGTTGCATTTGTATCAAATTACATTACTGCTCTCATCACCGGACGTGTCTTTTGCAAAAAATCTTAAACAGAACTTGCGAACGTTGCATTTTTAAATATCGAATTACACTAATGATTTCATCACCGTACGTGTCTAAAAATCTGTATTGTGCAAAATTCTTTCTTAGCAACTGCATATTTGCAAACGTTGCATTTTTAAATTATTGAATTACACTGATGATTTCATCACCGTACGTGTCTTTTGCAAAATTGTTGCAGCTGCATATCTGCAAACGCTGCATTTTTAAAAACGCTGGAGGGGGATACAGTTTTAAAGCGGTTCGTGCAACGTTACTGCATCAGTTACTCAAACGATTTCAATCAACATGGATTCTCACGTTCAGCATGAACTGTAAGTATTTCACATATATCTATGGAAAAAAAAATAAAAAATTATATATCTATGAAAATATTTTATATTATTTATTCTTTATTGCAGCGCACGTAACATCATGGGTAGAACGTTTGCGATGACTCGGACAGCGTACAAATTTCTGGAGATTGGGATCGCCGTGGGACCAATGTCTCACGTGGAAATTGCGATTAGTGACACCCGAGGTAACCGCATCATACTGCCGCACGCCACGTGGACAACATTCGTCGAGAAACGGGCGGATATCGAAAGATTGGTGCAATCGACTACACCATCATCATCGTTGATGATTCAAAATCTTGTGATTGAACTTGTCAAAATACGTGAAATTATCTTTATGTGACAAGTGCATGTATATGAAACCGTCGACTGTATTATTCATGCTCGAACTCGAACAATGTGTTGATCATGCGTATTTCAATTTGTGTCAATATACGAACAGTGTAAGTGATAAATTTAAATATTTCGTGACTTATTTACGTCAAAATTGTATTGTGAATAAATTTGAAGCTGTAAACGCTTTGCATAAGATTTATGATAAAAATTCTAATATCGAATGCGAATTAATAATGTACGCTTTAGGTGATATTGTATATCATGCACAACATGACGAATAAATAAATGTATAAATAACACGTGTCTCAATTCTTCGCTTACTTCCATCCATCCATCCTTCGCGCGGTATCGCGTTACATCGCGCCAGCGTTATTGCGTTATTGACAACATCACCGCGTGCGACTTCGATAGAATGAATGAATTATTATTATTATTATTATTAGTATTAGTATTATTAGTACTATTATTATTATTATTATTATTATTAT